>NW_010254278.1:46802-59512 GCF_000690775.1 Eurypyga helias
ATCCATTTCTCTGATGATCCGAATGCCCTTACCTTGATAATTCTATCACCTGTTTGCACTCCCGCACGCATGGCTGCTCCATCTATAGAGGAAAGAAATCATTTTGTTCCAATTTCAATAGAACCATTCAAAGCAAAGGTGGTTTAAGCACTTGTGCAGTTCCACAGAAAGCTACCTCCCGCACTCATCCGCTTCCTCTATCAGATTAAAATCCCTAAGCAGTTCTGTTCTCATTTTTCAGTGGATGCATCAAGCCACAGTCCCACCACATTTCAAGGAGTCATTTACTTCCTCTCAGACGCAATAGGTCAGTTCCCAAATACATCAGACCCTGGGGAGGCGATTCACTCCATCCCAACAGTACAATGCTCTTTGTCTTTGCACGTCTAGTCCGAAGCTACAGCCGCCCTGTCTACGAGGAGGGCGTTTGGTTCTCTCCTCCAGCTCCTGCAGGTGTTTCTTTGATTCACACGAAAACCCTCCAGGCTGCTCTCTGGCTAGCACATTTAGCAGGTCGGCTTACCTTCTTTGACAGACTGCACGAAGACTGGATTGTCTCCGCTGACTGTCAGCCCGAATCCGTTTTCATCCCGTTGGATAACAACGCACCGTTGAACAAGACCTGCATAAGAAAGGTGGGGAAAGGGGCAGAAGAAAGAGGAGAGAAATACAAAGAGACACAAGCTAGGCATCAGTCCAAAATCTTATCCTCCTAGATAATCACAGAGCACTGAAAGAAACTGGTACGACACAAGAGAGGGAAAAATATATGAGAGACAGAAACAGGGCATCAGTCCAGAAACAGATAGAATGTCAAGACAGGTCAAGCTTATTGCTACAGTTACACAGAACAGAGACACACAAGAGCAAAGATGCAGACAGCTCTGGCACATCAGACACAACTTGAGGTAAAAGCAGCCTTTAAAGAAGAGCAGCTCTGTACACAAACCAATGAGCACAATTTCCCTTTGCCTGCATTAATAGTTCTTCAAAGCATGGCAGAGGGCTGTCATGTTTCAGTACACCATCCAAAACACCAAACAACTTCTACAAGCTACTCTAAAAAAGAAGTCACAGATATCTCAGACTAATGTCAGCAGGTTGGACCAAGACAGATCCATCAACCAGGAAAACGTCTCCCAATTCTCAGCAAAAATCTTGCCTTGGGGCACTACCCCAAACAAGACTTCTGAAATCAAGACTGAGCTACTGAAGAACAGGGCCAAAATCCCAGGAGATGGGAGTATGAATCTGCTCCTCCTTTAACACGCTGTATGGCATCAAAGGCACACTGTTTTGTTTCAGGGTTTAAGAATTATTGAGTATAATGTGAACATAAGTACTGTTGCAGAGATAAAGTACTCAGCAGAGGCAGACTAACTTTGAAAAGGTGAAATGTTGTGTGTCTGCTGTTTACCTGAAAACAAAATAAGGGAAGAAGGAGCAAAACAAAGCAGCAGTCCTGCCATATTCACTGCAGAGCACCTTCCTAGGAGCACCTGCAGAAAACCTACCAAAATGCTTCATGGAGGTTTTTATTTACACAGCAGAAATTACTAGCTACTGAACAACTCCTTACTCCTTACTCCTAAGCGTGCTTTGTATCTTCGTTTCCAAAGCCACATCAGCCAAAATTCGTACACCAGCATCTTGAGAAAGAACTGGAGCTCTCCACAACCAGATACCAAAACTGTAGCAGTTTTGTTTAGCATGGAGGGAGCAAAGGGAAGTATGAAGATGTTGTGCCAGCAAGGCTGTCTTCTCTGGAATCACTTTTAAGGAATGACTCGTAACAAGAGTGTGGAGTGTCGATGTCTTAAATTACTCTTGCACCACTACAGCTCCTTTCACTTCTCTGGAGCAACTCCTGATGGAAATGAGGAGCCTCAACTGGAAATACTGTTTGCCCAGTCAGCCCTGTTCTCCTCGAGTGTGGCATACATGAAAAATGGGTGTGGGAGTAGTGGGAAAGGTTGCATTCCAGCACTTTGGTAGCAGTCTGGTGACAGTAACGCACCCCAGTAACTCCCCCTTTGCCGATAAAGACAAGCAAATGATGCCACGTGCGGGGATCTGCAGGAAGTTGATGGAATGGATGCAAGGTGAAAGCAGACAAGAGGAAAAAAACCCTCTGCTTTTCACAGCCTCTTTATATGGTTAAGCGCAAGAACATGCCTCTCCCTTTTGCACCTCCCATTTTTCTATATGGCCAAGCTTCTTTAAGGCTCACTTCACAAGAATGATGCCCCAGGGTGGGGTGTGGGAAAAAGAACATATGCTATTTCATAAAAACAGCTCGTTTTAAACTCTGCTGCTAGATGTACAGGTTTTATGAGTAAGACAACTAACTAATCTTTTGACTCACAAGAACTGCCCTTGTTTAAAGGCGCAGTATAGCTCTATATGCTCGTTGCTTCCACTGAATTTCTTCCTTTTCCAGAACCAAAAACCCTTGTATCTACTCATAAGCTTCCTCCTTGAATGAACCTGATGCCAAAGCAGAGGCAACATAGTAGGAAATGCAACATACTGACCTTACAGAGTATAATTTAAGTTCCAACAATGATCAAGTTTAACTGTTTCACACCACATGTCTCAATTTTACCCAAGACCCCTTTTTAATTTTAGAATGGGGAGATTATTGATATTAGGTCAACTCAATCCCAAATTATTCCATAATTGCTTTTTTCCCTGTATTTGTTCTCTTCACACAAGAAGCAGGCACTTCATCCTTCTCCCCACACAGTATGAAGGATCTGGGTAGGCGGGCTGCGAGGTACCGTGCTTGGCAGAGATCCACAGCAGCTTCACAGTGATTTTAATGAAGTTATCTGAAAGCTTTCTGAAGGTAACACTAACCTGCAGAACTCGATCAGCTTTGATAGTACTCCCTGTCAGAACCAGGTAGACTAAAAAGGGCAACCTTCAAGTGCTCTCTTTTATACTGTTGTGAGGAAAAAATAGCAAAGAAACCCCTCAAATCTGTCATTTGCTCACTTCTGTTCTTTAAGTAAAATACATTCGATTTGAAATCTGCTTAGTGGTGGAATTTTAAGACCAGAGCAGCAATGTTTTCATAACCCACGTCTTGTACCTTGAACACCTCATTAGACACTCTGGAATGGGCTGAAAGGAAAGCCACAAACCACCGAGAGCCCAGTGACATGCGATGTAAATTTTCCAGTAGCTGTTACTGTCACGCCTGGATATCACAAGTACATAAGAACCTCTTACATTAAATTACTAACTCAACCAACTTCACCCACTTTAATTAAGGTCTATGACTTTGGGGCAACACTGAAGATTCCATGTTAGCAAGCGGCAATCAGCTTTTCATCCACCTTTTCTGCTTTCATGTTCCAATCCTCAGCGTTCCCTGGATGGAAATCACAGGTCACTCAACTGAAATATCTTACCGTGATATTTCACTTTCTCCAGCTGAAGCTTAGTAAAGATTACACGGTCAACAGAACCCATCACTGATGGCACTCAGAATCAAATCAAATAATAATCTTATTCCCACATTTGCTTCTACATGACAGTATCTTGATGGCATGGAAAGAGGAGACATCACTGTAACTATGCTTTAAGTACACAATAACAGATGACATGTTCCTCAAATTCTGTGGGGAAAAAATAAATCTTAAAAATCCTTTCTCCTCCTCATGCATATTACAATTCCCCAGCCTCAGTGGTATAGTCTCAAGCCAAGAGTACAGTAAAGCAGCTAACCATGTGCTGTAGTTAAAGAGGTTTAAGATTAGAAATGAAAGCAGTTAGAAATTACCAGCCTCAGAAAAAAGGAATTGCAAGAAGAGCTAAGACGATCTACTCTTCAATAGGTGGCACTATTCCCTCTGCGACACAGTGGCTCAATTCTCCAGCCCTGCCTTCTGGATAACATGGAAGGGTAAAGTCCAAACCTATCAAGGTTACACACCACGGTAAAAATGATTGTCTCAAACAGGCTTGCCAGATACATTTTGACTGCCCAAGAGCTCCTCTGGTAAAGATATCATTTGCCTTCTTCTCTTCTACACATGCTAAATATTTGCTAGTTATTAAAAAATACAGGAAATATGATTCCCTAGCAGTGCACAACAGACAGAGCAGGGGTTCATTCTACAACCTGCCTCACTAGAGAGAATGGAGACATGAATTACGTCTCCCTAATACATGAATTACATCTCTCCAACACAACGTAGCTGTTCCTCTGATCAAACTGTGTGGGACACAGCATGGGAGGAGACTTGTGAACTATAACCTCCCTGGAGGCATGAGGCCACAATGGGAAAATGCTATTTAATACAGTGATTTGAAATGAATCATTGGATAAACAAAAACAAACTCCTTGGGGTTTTGAGACTGTCCAAATGCTTCACGTCATTTGCGAAGCTTTCTTGCTATAAAATATCTTCAGAAACCTTGCTCCACAAAATAAATGAAACTATCAACTTTTGTAAAAAAAACCCAAACCAAAAATCTCTCATAGGATGGAATTCTGAATTTCACTTAGTTCTAGTTATTCCTGTGAACTCCATACCAAACGTCGTATGAACAGCTTCCTTCAGATTCTTCCACTAACCCAGTAACCAAAATCATGTGAAGTCAGTGCAAAAACTGAAGTTCGCACAGTGTACAGGGTCTTGACGAAACTGTTAACAGCAATGGCACTGAATAGCCTTCGTAAAGCAAGGCTTAGTAACCTTTCTGGAAAAAAAGAACCATCTATTTTAACCATGATAAATAGGACTATCTGCTCCCATGGCAACGACACATTCAACCCCTGTGGTCGAGTGCCCCTTGCACTCCCAGCCTTTCTGGCTATTATAAGGGTAGTGATGAGGGGCTCCCAAGAGTCCTTTTAAGAGTCTGGAAAAATGGTGGCCACAACAAAGGCACAAGGCTGACAAGAACTGCAAGAAACAAAACAGGAAGACTAAGTTACAATTTACATCTCAACAAGGATAAAATCTGGGGTTTCAAAACAAAGCTTATCCTAAATTTGGAGAGAATATGTGAAAGAGTGCGTATGTATACAGCCTGGTCTAACATTCGGGCCAGAAACTGAGCATGACTAAATATAAAGGAAGCTATTTCTGGAGAGCAACCAAGTCATGGGGAAAAGGGAGGAGTAACTGGTATCTCACCTTCCATCCCGAAAGCTAATTTCAATTTTAAGTTCATTTAAGAGACAAGAATTCTATTTTGAGAAACAGGTATCAACTACTGTGGGAGGCTATGGCACTGTTAATAAGTTACAGTGTATCTGGAACTACAGTGTCTCTCCTGATCACCTGGATTTTGTGGAACACACAGAGAGGAGATGGTTGGATTTAGGGAAGAAAATACTGCACTCTAAGTTTCATGTTACTGTAAATCAACTTCTGTATAATGGAACAATTTCCCTACCTAACCACTCTGCCCCCACCCCACAACCACTCATCTACTTCAAGAAATTCTGGTCTCTTGCTCCTTAATTAAGAATTTCAAGAGGTAAGAACAAACATGTACACAAAAGCCACACCTCCTTTTCCTGCTGTCATTCAAGACTTCTCTATTATTCACTTTCCAATGGCTAGCTAAAGAAAGAGCCAGCCAACATCCAGTCACCAGCGAGAAAAATATCAGTACAGTACTTCTACTTGTACATTTTCAAATAGTTTGGTCCCATCCAAAGCAAACAGCAAACACATACCACAGAACCTGGAAAAAGTAGAGAGCAGAGACAAAAGGCAGGGCAAGGTTCAACACAGCAAAGGCCACTGGAAAGGAAGGATGAGTGGAAACTGCTCCCATAGATACTGGACATGGACAGAGCATCTGCAGGAAACTTTGGGGGAAGTAAAGGCTTATGTTAGGAAGTCATGTTTCTTTCTGCCACACATGAAAAACCAGGACACTGTACAGACTGAGGGAGAAGTATAAACACAGATACATTCCATCAAGCATACCAAATGTTTCCTGTAATTAACCTACAGGAGTTTGACAGCACCTCCAGTATATTATGGGTAAGCAGCATCTAGCAAAAATTAATGCAGGTTCAAGACACAGGGATCAAGTCAACCTTACTGTGTCGTCACCAATCAGCTACCCTGCAAGGGGAAGAACTGGTCGAGGCTTCCACACAAGCTCATCAGAAGCATCATCCCAAAACACATGCTTTTCAAGTAGGCCACTTCCCTGTTCACTCCCTCTGAGCATGGGAGGAAGTCATACAAGCTGCAGCAAGCCAGCTCTCCCCCAGACAGGTTTCCAGCTCTACTGAAGCAAATCAAGGCACTCTTAAAACCTGTTTACAGCTTCTGAGGAACAGTCTCACATCCGGAGGAACATGACCAACAGACTATTTCTTTTTTTTTTAAAAAAAAAAAAGGAAAAGAAGTGTGTGATTCAAAATTCCAGTAAAAGTTAAGAGATCTTATTTTCACAGAAGGAACAGATCAAATCTCCCTAAACTGCACTAGCTAAAGGGCTGTTCCTAATATGCCTATGGTGGTTTAGAAGGAACTCTTCAGGGTTGGTGTTTTTCAGGTTTGGGGTGCGGGAGTTTTTTGCTTTTATTTTTTAAATGCTCCTTACAACCGGAGCTATGACAGCATCATTTTATATTACATACGTGGTATAAGAAGCTGGATCGCAAGTATCTTTAGAGACTGGCAATTCAACAAGTCATTAACATAAAGGTAGGCTGCAGAGAGTGTCACAGCCCAAAGACAGACGTATCTGATGTAAGCTAACAAAGGAGGATGAGCAAACAGGCTGTGTTTGGTAGAGATTCTTTCCAGCAGCACCCGCCATGGCGTACTAACAACATACGACGTGTGGGGCTACTCCTACCCACACTGTTATATGCCAATTTGTCCCAGTCTAAAAGCCCCAGCACAGCAGTAATACACAGCAATACAGGGCTGTCAGGAAAGTTAGGGAATAAGGAATGGTGAAGTTCAAATTTTCACATTTTTTGAAATTATTTACAGATCCATTTTTCCACTTCTGTGAAACATGGAAAAATGAGACCCTCTACAAATAATGCAAAAAGGTTAATTGCTGGGCTCATCCAAATAAACCTCCACAGTTAGAGTGAGAAACAAGACTTTTCTACAACCACAAAAACTCTTCTAGAGTCCAGCATGACCTGTGTCCTCATACAATGCTAAATCCTCAGTGGCACAACATCTCCAAGGGCAGCCCCAGCAGGTCTTCCCAACCGTCGACAGGTAAAAGGAGAATCCAGGTGACAGCCTGTGCTTGCCAGTTACAGGTTAGTTTCCAGCCGCTACAAAAACTACAAGCTGATAGCAACATTTAGCCCCAGTTTCCCACTCCCTGCTGCAGAACCAACCATGCGGATCACGTGAAGGATAAAAGCCTTGGGTGCACAGACAGAAAGCATGGAGCAGACTGCAAAGGTGCAAGGCTGCAGCAGCTGCTTTAGCTTACCATATGTCTCGGATCTACTCTCCTCCGAACTAGACTTTGTCTTCTTGGAGGAGCTATCTGCACGAGAGCAGGAGAAAAGGAGAGAGAGATATAGAAAATATGGAGACCAAACATGAGAAAAAAAACTTCATGAAAAACACAGACTGATTTATTAGGTTAAATCGTGCAAAACACAAATAAGATGTGAACAAAACACAGGTGAAACACTTGGAATAAGGGGTGAATAATACAAGCATGAAGACACAGGTAACACCACAAAGAATCTATTAAAGAATCTAAGACACAATAAAAGAAGTTCCCTGCAATGAACGAAAGAAACTATTCTGGAATAAAAAACCCCAAACAAACAAACAACAGTCCAAGCATAAAAACTCTGGTAACATTTTTCTCCAGAGTACATCATCAGCACATGCACAGTAGTTCAGCACTCTGAATTCACCCCTTAAAAAGCAAAGAAAGAATTTTATGAAGACTACAGTCCAGAGTTCATCTATCAGACCTGATCACAAGCATTGTTAACAGTGGTGCCAGACAGCAACTCACAACATTGGAATTACATTCATCAAATTAAGATTAGAGGATTACTGAAAGTTTGCTTCTGTAGAAAATAAATTCCTTCTACAAAACAGGTTCATGCCCTGAGACCTCTCCTCACCTACCTCAACCCGGAATAATTTTACATTACCTATTCCCAAGGACAAAAGGAAAAGACGACAAGCACTAGTTCAGGTTCTCTCCCTTACAGGATTTTTTTTTTAAACTGACATTAAATGCCCATTTTAATTTATTTTGTGCACGCTGGGAAGGAGTCATGCATCTAGTGGCAGACAGCATTAACAAAAAGGATGATTTATAAACATCAGCTTCAAATGTCATGTGCAAAAAAACCCACATTCTACAAGTTCTACCACCTTTACATTCAACTCCCATGTCTGGTACTCGAGAAAAGACTGGGCTAAAGAGCAGAATGCACAGACATGGAAAACGCACATCGCATGGGGCCAGGAGGCTCGGACAAGAGCCTGTCATGCATTTTGTGAACACAGACAGCAGTCACTGGGTTAGTCTTTCGGAGAAAAGAATGAAGAATCCCTGCATACATCCTAAGTTCCATGACAGCACTGGACTCGCTTACCAAGTTGACCCTAATTTAACATTCTGAAAGGTTAAAAAAAAATAGGATAGCATATCCTTTAAAAATAGAAGTTTATCTTAAAACATATTGTGTCGAAAAGTACAAATTCACTTTACAAGTGAGAGAGATGAATCAAAATTCAATGAGGCTCAAAAAACACCTCCAAGGAATGCCAGCCCTAGTTGAGCCTATAACATCTCCAATTTCACACTTCAACTAAAACAGCCAAAAGAACCACTCACAACTAATTACAGTATTTGCCTGCTGAAATTTCAGACTGACTTTTCAGAAAAGAGGAAGTAGTTACAATTTTTCACTGATACCACTAATCACGATTCATTCTTGCACAGTGAACAGCTGCTTCGTGGAGGAGCGTGTTTAAAGGCAAGCCCGTGTTCATTTCAATGCCTGCGTGCTTCAAAAAGGCTTTGCAATAGCACAACAATGCAACTCCGAAAAGCACGTTTGTCGACACCTTAAATAATTTTTACTCCAATCCCCAACACGTTTCCAACTGAAGTCTGGATTTTTCACCTGTCGAGTTCTAGGACTTTACCTGTCGGATCAAAGTCGTGCGTACTACTGCAGCGTTCAACCTTCTGTTTCTTGTCAGCTGGAGACTCTCTGCTCAGAATGCTGCTGTGTCTGTGTCAAACCAAAGCAGAGGATCCTGACTACAGTACCAAAGAAGCATTGCCTAACTGGCAAGGCTTTCGGAAATGACCCCAGCTAGGCGTGTGCGCTAACAAGGCATTTCAATTACGATGCACACGGTAAGTTCACCTAAAATATTTATCCCCAGATTGATTTTGAGCAGAAAAATTATCTCCCCTCAGAATCTTTGGGAGTGCATCCGAGGTTCTAGAGTCTCATTAACCTTTGAAATCGGTAACAGCAACTGCATTCTCTTTATC
Organism: Eurypyga helias; assembly: GCF_000690775.1. NCBI lineage: Eukaryota > Metazoa > Chordata > Aves > Eurypygiformes > Eurypygidae > Eurypyga > Eurypyga helias. The sequence goes on from NW_010254278.1 coordinate 56,295, forward strand.
ATTCAACATCAGACCATATTTTATTTTAGAAGCAAAATAAGTTACACAAAACTTAACTCTATCTCCTCTCCTAGCAAACCTTAAATATAAAAATTAAAGATTTAGAATACACCACCACCACCCACCACCCCCTGCCTCCAAAAGGAAATATCTGTGTGTCACTTCCCCCACCATCTCGAATTTCAGGTAAGACAACCTGCCAGTGTAGGTAACAGGAATGCAAATGGTAACGCTATGCCATGCACTTTAAGTACACCACCAACTGTATTTTTAGCACCCTGTCCCAACCTGGATATTAATTTCCTCACATCTGTAATGGGTACTGCTAGCTGTGCTTGTACTAATTTTTTTTCCTTTAAAAGCATTCCTCCTTCAAAAATGCTGTAGCATAGTCTCTAATAGAAACAGTCAAATTTCAGTTACTCACCTTGTAGGTTTTTTGAGAGGAAACCTGAAAAGAAGAAAGAACATAAGTTTAATGAACTTTCTTTGAGTCTCAATACGATGTTTGATATCAACATTAAATACAAATAGTTATCTTACGCTTCTGTAATACCTTCACAAGAGAACAAGACTTTTTTGTTCTTATACTTTATCCAATTATTAGTCCCTTTACAGTTGATTCAACTAGGTATAGAATTATTAACAATATGCTTATGGTTTCAAATAGAATCTCTGCTTTCCAACCCAGCATCTAGCAGCTCTTTCTTAGTACAAGAGCTCACCGACCATCTTCCCCTCGTAACAACTAGTTCTATATGCTAAAAAATGAACGTAGCTTGATGTTTTGTCCTGAGTACCTGGTACCTAATGAAGGTCCAGTCTCTAACTGAACACTCTCTATAGCTGAAACATTCCGGTTATCTCCCTCCTATGTGGGTTCTGCAGTATCTCGTAATACAGGAGCTCACGCTGGCATCTCCTCCTGACAAATTCTCTAACCATTTCCATGAGACTGTATGAACTTGACATCTTTGAGATAAGAACAACAGAGTAAAGTTAAGTTGAAATTGTACTAACTATTCCAAATATTACTACTGGGACATATAGATAACATAGGTAACACAAACACACAGTTAAAGTGAGATAGAAGTGTATACGCATTTTTTAAGCAAGGAAAAGATGTGGAACCTATGTAACCAGGATTTTTTTTTCCACTGAGTTATCACCAAAAAAAATCACAGAGCAAGGTGTGTGCCATCCAGCTGAAGGCACCAACTTTCACTTTCATAAAGCAGAACTCGTTTTTTCTCAGAACTTTTTTGAAGTTTAGCTCCACTGCTACTTGTTAAGGGGTTTTAGATCCTTCAGCTGGAAAGAGCTTTAGAGCTCTGTGCGTACATATCAGAAAAAAAATAAACTTAAGTCACTTTCTGATCTAAATTAGGCATTACAGTTATTGTAGCTGGTAATTTCTCACTATATACCTAACAGCTATCCTAAGTGCATTCAGTTTCTCCCATTTATACAGGTTTTCCAAGAAGAAAAGTAATGTGAGGGTTAGAGGGAGGCAGAGAATAGATTCAAGTAAAAGGAATCTAGTACCATGAAAGTTCACAGGACATTAAACAACTTAGCTTCCTTTTCCCCCCCTTTTTCTTTTTTCTACATTTTTAAATTTTATTCCATTAAACTTGGCTCAGTTTAAGCAGACCTATTTGGTAAAGATTGACAGTCCCATGGTAAATCTGTGTCAGAAAAAGACATCGGTGCAGCATAGTCCGAAGGACACCAGCTCCCAACTCGGACACAACTGAGCTGAGCGACGGCCCTGTCCAATCAAACTGGTCCAACGTGCAGAACCAAACCATTCTCCGAAAGCATTTCAGAGCATTACAACAAAGACTGCTTGAGCACTGCCAAGAACGCTGCCCAAAACGCACACCTCATGTTTTAAACTCTTCCAAAGGAGGGGCACCTTGTCACCTATTCCCTTTTCCTTGATAACTACACATGGAGCGGCCCAAAACCAGCAGTCTTAAAGCTATAGTAACTCTCATCCCTTTACCTGAAAACCATAACTGGATACCCAGCAGAAGTACTCAACTTAATCCCTCTATTTGAATAATAGGTTTTCCATTAAACACGTATACACCCAAAACGCTGGCCAGCTCACACATGCCAATCCCCTGCGCAAGCATGCACTAATATGGCAACTCTGAAACGAACACCTGATGACACATTAGGTAAGTGAAATTAAAATGCAGTCTATTACTGAAAATAATTACACACATCAAGACACTTGCCATCTTTTAGATAACAGCATCAAATTTAGTTGAAATATAACAGCTTCAAAATTAAGGGGATAGATAGGGCCTTTGATTGCATAAGCCTTAGGAACCTATGGGTAAAGCCGCACAGAAGTTAATTAACTGAAGAAAAAAAGGTTGCAAACAGCCTCCACAAGAAGTGGCAGCCCTCTTTCCTCCTCCCCCCTGAAAGCACTATGTTAATCTCAGGAGTCTGGGAGATCCAGTCTCATTCAAATAAGAAACGCATAGCTAATCAAGCCTCTCCTCACTCCGCTCTACCTGCAAAGCCAGATCTCCTTAGCATTCAGCCCTCCCACTGACAAATTTTGGCCAGTGAAGAACTACTTAGTGCAAGACAGACAACCTGAATCCCAAAGCAAAGCAAACAAAAGTCATCTCAGGCCAATCTAATGCTGCCTGAACAGTGTGGTAAACAGATGCAGTAGTGATCAAGCGTTTCATTCAAAAGCAGAAAGGGAGGCAAAGGAATACAGGGAAGGGCAATCCAAAGGCAGGAAAAGATGCTTAAGATGAATTCTACCACACTTTTTTCTAATGCACTTTAACTTTTGAGCTACATAAAAAAATCCTAATTCTACTAGCAAATACTTTAATGAAGCATTTTTGCTTCATTAAAGAAAGACTTTATCCCTTTATGCCTCTTATCAGGCACCCAGAACTCCAGTCTTTTGCTTGCTCCCGCAGCAAAACAAACCGCTTCTCAACAAACTCAAGTTACTTTGCTGTTGTACCATTCCGGCTGGTTCAGACTTAGTGATTTCCTGCTCAAGGAATAGTGTGAATATTGCTTTTTAGAGGTCTGCAAAGTTGTGGAATACATTTGTACTGAAGCGTACGCCGTTGACATTCATTATTTAGAGAGAGCCCTTAAGATTTCGAATATAAAATGGCGCTGAAATCTTGCGATTTTGGCTGCGATGTGCTGTTAACGGTCGAGCGTAGCAG
>NW_010254279.1:0-6805 GCF_000690775.1 Eurypyga helias
GATTCTATGATTCTATGTTGCATTAATAAGACTCTTCCCCAGCTCAGAGCGCGTCCACCCACGTCGAGGCGCGCTCCAAGACTATCTGCACATGAGACAGCCCACCGAGCCAGAATCACCAGGAGCAAAAATGCAGCAGCAAGCTAGCGGCCGGGTTTTCAGCTGGTGTCATCACTGCTTGTCATCCACCCTGTGGTATCGAAACTAGACCAGAGGGGTCAGAACAGGTACCCAGAACTGCAAGGACATTTCCACCTGGGCATGGGAGATGCAGGTCTGACGGCACCCCCTGCCCCAAGCTGATGGGGCTCAAATCCTCCTGTGCAAGGCTGGGCCATTGCAAGAATAAATTCTGCATGCATGTCTTCAAGAAAGGAGGGCTTGGACAGCTCAAATTTGCTGAAAGCAGCTGGTGCAAGTGGCAGACAAACCTTCAGTCTCCAGGGGAAGGAGCCGAGGCCAAAGGGTCCAAATTCTGCAGCTGCAGCAGGGTGCAAGTGCCCCAGTTTATCATTTGACATCCCCGGGGGTAGATTGAAAACCATGGCCAAACATCCCCAGCTGAGCAAGCATGGCTTCTCTATATAAACAAGCAAGTGAATCTTGAGGCGTAATTTGTCATCTAATTGCACCAACACGCCTAGGATTAATTGTTGCATTTGAATGTGAAGAAGTTTTGATTTATGGCACGATCGGGTTTCATCAGCCGGTTACCAACGATTGCTGCAATGGCTTTTCATTTGGCAATCAGCCAGAGAAGGGATTTTTTGCAAAGCTAAAGAGTCAAGGGTTCTTTATTCACACACAAGCTTGTTAAGGGCTCATACAAATCAAGAGGGTGAAATTAAAACCTCTGCCACCGTTGCTCCAGACTCTGCTGAGGACTTTTTAGCCCTTGCACAATGGTAACTTGTCTCATTAGGGTCCATAAGATTTTCATAGCATTATGGACAGGAAGACAAAGCAAGGGAAAAAAGAAACCTGACAAAATTTTCTGCATTTCAAAGCCAAGGAGCCATTTAGCAGAAATAAACCATTAACTCCCTTTGGCTCAAATAAAGAAGAGTAATTAAAAAAACCACCCCAACCCTAGATTAGGATTTTGGCAGGCTGCAGACACATAACCACCGAGATGTTGAGCCAAACCTTCCCTCAGCCACCCAACCCCATGGGCATCGCCCCAGGAGCTCCCCTGGCACTCACAGCTTCGCTTGCCCAGAGCTGCCCCAGTTCAGCTCCCGCAGGGCCCCAGCACAAACCAGCAATCGCTTGGTGCCGGGCCAGCGTGCCCCGAGGGACCGATCCTCCCCAGCGCACCCGCAGCGCGCTCACAGCCGCAGCGCACCGCCCGCGCAAAAGGGAAAGGGAAGCACCCACCTTGCACCAGGAGCATCCTGCAGCGAGCACACGGAGTGAGGACATCCGGGGGGGGCAGGGAGCAGGAGGGACGGCAGCTTTGCAGGGCTGAAGACCCCACAGGGACTGAGCAGGGTAGGCAGCGGGGGCTCAGCCATGTGTCCCACATCCCGCTCCAGCTGCCGAGGCTGGTTGCTGTGGTTTTAGCCAAGGGAGGTAAAATGCACTGGTTATCCCAGGCACAAGGACAGAGCCTCTAACCTGACCTTCACATAATCCCCGAGGCCCAGCTGCTCCCACTGATGAGGAGAAGCAGGGACACTCCTGCTGCAGTGCCCCTGGATACCCACTGGTTTCCATATCCCAAAGGTGAGTGCCCCATGCTTGACCCCAACATATGTTGCCTGCAGTTCCCATTAGCTCTCCCACCTCCCAGTCCAGCACTGGTGCAAGCTGGTTTCCCGTCCAAACATCCATTAACAAAACCTGTTCCATTTCTCCAAGCTCACATTTCCATTTCCCGTGTGGGAAGTGCACACTTGGCTCTGGCACCCAACAGGTTTCCCTGCCGTGGATATTTAATGCTCATGAAAGGTGCTTGGGCACAGAAGAGCAATGGGACTGGGGGCAGAGGGATCTCACCCAGTTTCCTTCTGTTCTGCTAACAGCAAAGGGAGAAAAGTGGAGATTCATCAAAAATGGGGATCCACCATGGGGTAGATACAGCCTCAGCTTGATTTTAGGTACATGGGGCTACATGGCATTGACATGGCATTCGTAAGGGCTTGTAGCCCCAAATGAGCTTGTCACAGCCTTCCTCAGCTCGGCACCATCTCTGCACCCCACCACAGCCTTCCTTCCTGGCATCAAGGGTCTTCCACGAGCAGAAGCCTTCCTTCCTTCCTTCCTTCCTTCCTCCTTCCTTCCTTCCTTCATTCCGCTCTATCTTCCTTCCTCCCTTCATCCTTCCCTCTCTTATTCCTTCCCTCCCGATGTCCCTTCCTTCCTTGTCCCTTCCTTCCTTCCTGCCTTCCTGCCTTCCTGCCTTCATGCCTTCATGCCTTCCTTTTTTCCTGCAGCCCTGCCTTCCTACCTGCCTTTGATGCTGTGGGCCCTCGGCTCTGCAGCATCGAAGGCAAACACTGTTTCCTGCCTAAAAAGTATGCACAACAGGGAAAAGAGGCAGGAAAATAATCCATGTTCCTCCAGAGCTGCCAAAATACTTGTCTGGGAATGCAGAATATCTTTCTTTAATGGCCCTCCCTTTGCTCTTAAAGGGCACCTGTAAAGCAAAGCACAGGGAAAAAGCCCAAAGGATGCTGAAACCGTGCACTCAGCGTCACCCCGAAGGAGGGGTTTGAGGGCGAACCACTGACCTGAGAAGGTCTGTCTCTGCCCAGTTGTGCCTCGGCAGCAGCCGCCAGCAAGAGGCTGCACGCTTTGACAGGGGGGTATGAAGTTGCCTCCAGCCGTGGTGGGGAGAGAGGAGGCCGCAAACACCTTCAGCCATGGGGAAAACAAGCGTGGGGGGCACTGATTCATGGGGCACCGCGCTCTGGACTGCGGTGGGTGGGGACACACAGGGGAACGTTTTTCCGTGCTCTGCTCTCTTGTGCTGGGTTGGACCTGGAATGCACGCCTGTGGGAAACGACGGCCTCTGCAGAGGATCCAAAAGGGCGAAGTCAAAGCCTTTATTCCTCCTTCCTTGCAGTAAATCCCTCCAAAATTAACCATCACTTGGTTTGACTACACCTGCAGCTACAGGACGGCACTGTTGGAGCAGTTTGGTGTATCTAAGGTGACTGATTGCCTTCAGGCTGTTGCATCAAGGCGTCAAGGCCTGCCAGCCTGACCCCACCGCGCCAGGCAGGGAAGTCGAGCCCCAAAGAAGGAGCTGGCTGGTGGCAGAATGAGACTTGGCAGGTCTGTGTTAGAATTTAACTGGTCTTTGTAGGCTTAAGCATAAAATCCTTGTTTGTCGACTAATTTTGGACAGCCCAGCAAGGCCACATCCCACCATCCCCATCAGAGCAACCTGGCTCCTCCTGCCTCTCCCCAGGCTTGCAGAGACCAAGACTGGCAGAGGTGGGCAGGTTGGCCACACGCCCAGTTCTGGGGGTCATAGAATCTTTCAGGTTGGTAAAGATCTTTAAGATCATAAAATCCAACCATCAACCCAACATTGCACCATGTCCCTAAGTGCCTCGTCCACACGTCTCTCAAATCCCTTCTGGGATGGTGACCCCACCACCTCCCTGGGCAGCCCGTTCCTACACCTGACAGCCCTTTCTGGGAAGAAATTCTTCCTAATATCCAATCTAAACCTCCCCTGGCACAACTTGAGGCCATTCCTCTTGTCCTGTCAAATGGGTCCTAATGGGAAATTGCAGCAAAGTTGGATGGGCTACAGACAAGTTTATCTAAGGGTTGGTGAACATGGAGTACAGTCCAGGTCTTTTCCCTTATGGACTTCTTCGGTCCATCAGCACAGGATGCTCATGTGTCCTCAAAGGTGCTTCCCCAAAGACGCACAACTGGGCTGTGGCATCCCCGTGCTGCCACGGACAGCATCCCCCAGCCTGGGAGCTTCCAGCCCTGAGGAGAGGAACATCACATCCCCTTGGTCCTTGCAGGGACAGACCCAGTGTTTTGGGAGCTGCCAAACAATGAGGAAGGGCAGGCAGGAGAAGGAAAGGCAGGGGAAGGAAAGGCAGGAGAAGGGCAGGCAGGAGAAGGAAAGGCAGGGGAAGGAAAGGCAGGAGAAGGGCAGGCAGGGGAAGGCTGCCACCTGGTGTCCATGAAAACCTCTTCAAGTCATAAAAATGGGACAAAATCCAGCTTTGCATGTGCATATTAAAACAGAGGTACCTGCCCCCACGGCGGTGCGGGGGCACATACGTGGGGTCCCCCACAGTGCTGTCCCCCACGGTGGGAGACCCACCAGCAACTCAACCCAGGTGGAAAGGGGAAGACCGCAGAGGACACTTGGAGAGGGGAAACCATTGTATCCCAATGGGGCAGTAAAAATCACCCGTGGACAGTGGAGAAAGAGTCCTGAAGGACATTTCTCCAACCCACTCTGACAGTGGGAGCCATGATGAAGAAAACCAAGGCGCCGCATGACGTGCACTGCACTGCCTGAGCTTTATTTCTCTTCACCTGACCCCCCCAGAGCTGCAGACAGCTCGGGTGCCTTCCTGGGCCAGGGGTACATCGCAAACAGTGTCATCGTGAGCTCATTTGGTGGCATTAATAAATATGCCATCCAGGTGATGGGTGGGAGATCTGGACCTCTCCTCCGAAGGTTGAGCTAATTAATCTCCTACCTTCCTCCTCTGATGTCAGGCTTTCTTGTAAGGCCATGGCTGGCCCTAATTAAAAGGCTCTTCAAGATGACTGTCCCCTGAACACCGGCCCTATTTTGACAGTGACAATAATTACAGAAATCTCTTTGGTAGAATAATAATAATTACCCAACTGTGAGAAGAAAGGTCCCAGGAGGAGAGGACAGTAAGTGGTAGAGAAATCCAGACTTGGAGCCCTTGTCTCTTCTGGCAGATGGTGTTGGGCAAGGGAGAAGCATAGCCCAGCTTCCTAAGACTTGCTTTTCCCTGCTCATTGACCACACACCCATGAAAAGGGCACATTTAGTCCCCCAAGCACTGAACAGTAGAGATTCCTTAGCCAAGAGCTCCCCAAACGTCTGAAAACTGCCCCAGAAATGCAGCCTGCTGTCAATCCTCTGAATAAGCAGTCCTCAAACGTCATCTGACCTCCAAGCATCTTCAGGGAGCTGAGGGCTTTGCTCTGTGTCCACCTGGAGCTGTCAGCACCATCTCCTCCAGGGTCAGATCTGGTTCTTTAGGGATACCCTCAGTCTTGCTCTTCTCAAGACTTTTTTCATTCACTGGACTCGAGGATTTAAAAAATATGTGCCCAGTTGACAGAAGACACCCCTGCAAAACTATCGTCCTTGGCCTGATGTGTTCCAGATGTTCCTCCAGCTCCTGGGCTAGGCCTGGATGTCCCATGGGATCCCCCGCTGTCCCAGATCCAAGCCGCTCATGGTGCCTCCTGTCATCCCCAAACTGAAGGAATGACGGTGAATGGCCCCGGGTTCAGGTCTGGCCTTGGGGGACAAAGCCAGGCTTGGATCAGCAGTGGTGTCTGGCCAGCTGTCACCCAAATTTCACACTATGGAAAGCAGCAGCAAGAGTTCGGGTACCCAAACGCTGCCTTTACATTTTTGCTTTTTCCTTAACATTTCTTAACTCAAACTGAAGGTGCCTGAGAGGGCAGAGCAATCAGTTCTCCGTGCGAGATGTGCTGTGGCAATAAGGGGCCATCTCACCTGAAAGGAGGAAACCCTCAGGTCACTCCTTTGGTCCAAGAAGTGGAAAAAAAAAATAGAAAACATAAGAAAACCAGCAACAACAACAAAAAACTCCTCCTCACTGGGGATGGAAGCTGAAGACTACGGCAACAGCTATATTTTTTGCAACAGCCCCACTTAAAAAATCCTGTAATGATTCATAATGACCCATCCAGCTGAAAACAGGAGTACCAGTGACCTCCCCGTCAGCTTGCAGCATCCTGCTAACAAGCTTAAAAGCACCAGTAAGGAGTAGAGTTGAGCCACAACCGACTCGGAGGAGGAAGACAGGATCTTGCTTTTAGGGGACCGGCTTTGCAGAAGGTAAGTGCCTTCTCCTCCCTTTGTGCTACCAACCTCTGAAAGAAATTAAAGCAGAGTAATGCAAGTGCTTAGTCACAGGCAACCAAAATTCTGATTTTGAGCAAATAAAAGGGGGGGAGGGGAGGGGGGTTGGCATTTTACTCCTCCTGAGCTGCTGAGGCATCCAGCAAGGATATGCCGTGTGAAACGCTATAATCAACTCTTCTGAAAGCTGATTTTCTGAGCAACCAACAGTCAGGGAAGTTCTCCGGTGCTCTGATAGCCTCGAGATAGAAATATCACTCCCAGATAGAAAAGGGGAGGAGTGCGATAAAGTTTATTGCAATTAATTCTCTGCCTAGAGCAACGTGTGCGTGCGCCCAGGCAATGGCAGACATGCCGCTAGGAAACGGGGAGGATGTGATGTTCAGAGGCACCCACCAAAATGCTGCCAAAACAGCTGGGAGGGAGGTCGTCTCGTGCGGGATTGGGCCCATCCCACGCTGCCGGGGCTCCCGCAGTGGACCAAGGGGGGTTCAGTGGCAATCGCAACCCTGCACACTTCTACCTCGACTTCTGCCTTCTCCAGAAAGACGAATGCAGATCGTCCAGTGGCTGTACCTCTCCGGGCTGGTGTTCGCTGTGCTGATCCCGGCAGGGTGGCAGATGGCCCCCAAGGACCTGGATGACACGTCCAGGTATGGGGTGTTGGCAGAGCTGGCCTGGGGAGACGGCTGGTGTGGGCAGGGGCTGTCGGGGCAGCTCAGCCCCCT
>NW_010254279.1:6818-7362 GCF_000690775.1 Eurypyga helias
CCATCTCCGGTGCTATTGCAACATGCCTGTTTCCTTTGGGTTTATCCAGAGAAGCTCCCTCCTGGCTCTCTACCAGCCCACGCAGCGACATTACCATGTCCCCCCAAGGAATTCTCGGCTGTCTCAGACCAGCGACAGCACAGGGACACGGTGGGGCAGAGCCAGGATGGGGTGATGCTTTGGGCAAGATGCTGAGCCCCACTCCACACCCGTGGCCAAGTGGGAGGAAAACCCTTCGGGGACCTTCTGCTGGGGTGAATCTGTGGAAGGGGGAGCCAACATCAGCTCTCCATCCTGGAGCTGGAGGAGGTTGATCTAAGCCTCAGGGCAGCATCACGGAAGAGCCCCCGGGGACCAGGGTGGAGGCCACTGCAGCTGAGCAAGATGAGGGGCAGATATTATGGGATCGGATATTGCGTATATTTGGTGTCAGGAACAACCCTGGCCAGGCTTGGCAGACTCCTGTGAAACTGGATTTATTTTTACCTATTATTACAACTTTTCCAGAGGATGCTCCACACAATAACCTACTTCACGGGACACA
>NW_010254279.1:7625-9076 GCF_000690775.1 Eurypyga helias
GCCATACTGGGAAATAACCCCCCACCACACCACGAGCCCTCGATCCTCATCAATAAAGCACTTTCAGAAGTTTTCTCCCCGCATCTTTTCTTACATTCGGCAGCTCCACGAAGAGGTACCTGAAGGAGGAGCCCCGCAGCCTCCCCTTCCCGGCCGCATTCCCACCGCTCGCGTAAGTCACCCCAAACATGGCCAATTAAATCCGAATAAATTAGTAATTTCATAGCGTAGGCACAAATCCGTCGGTTTGGTACAAAGGCAGAGTGCGGCTTCCGGATGCTGCTTCTCATTTTCGCTGGCTCACACGGATTCCCCAGTGTTTACTTGTAATAAAGCAAAATAAAGAAAAATAAGCTTTTCTTAGGGGGGAGTTAAATAATTTACAATGGGAAGAGGTTGGTTGGTTCTCGCTGTGCTTCCTTCTGACATTTTACACTTCATTTCAGTGCCAACATGGGGCATTTACAGGGGACATCAGCATGCTTTGCTCCTGTTGAAGCAGAGCAGCTGCTCCTTTGCAAACGAGAAGGTCACTGGTGCCGTTTCAAAGCCCATAAACTGGTTTTCGGGAGAGTTTCTATCCCCGAAGCTGTTTGATGTTTTGCTTTTTATTTTTAAGGTACAATTAAATGGCAAATCAAGGCATCAGCGTTCCAGCAGCATCAGCCCAGGGGTGTTGGACCTTCCACCACCGGCAGCGATCGGATGCTCTGCGGGAAGGATTTACCCATCGCACGCAGCTACATTAACCTGGTCCGTGTTCCCCGGTCACTTCCTCCTAAAGTCTGTGCCCGTGGACCAGCCTTCCCTTCAAACCCGGGTTCCTCCAGCTTCCTTTCCTCTGTAGCGGCTCCCGCGGCACTGCAGACGCCGCAGCTTTCCCTGAGGCATAATAAAGCCTTTGCTGAATCTGGGAGCTGATTCGTGACGTCTCCAACCCTTCTGAGCATCCCAGTGGGATCCCGCTGGCCCCGGGGGATTTCCAGGCACCAGCCTCCAACCCCAGCTTGGCTCAAGGATGCCCCATTTTTCCTCAGTTCCTCGAGTTTTAGGTAAAAGGGCAATGAGGATGCGCTGGCCTGAACCCACAGACCTGTGCCACAGGGGATTTTGAAAGAAATTAAAGTATGAAAGATGACTAGAACCTCTTTGGATTTAATTTGATTCTAATTAATTGTAATGCAGGTGGTCCAAATCAAAACGAAACACAAACCAGGGGGGAGGCGCTGCTCGCTCTGGATGGGGCGATTTCTCTCCTGTGCCAGCACCTTCCTCCCTCCGTCCCACTTCTGAACTCCCTGCACACCCCAGGGTGTGGCAGAGGGGACATCTGTTGTCCCCTTCTTCCTGCAACACAGAGCCCATTACAACTCCTCGCACAGAGAAATAAATAAAAGTTTTTAAAATAAAATTTGAATTTGAAAATAAAAATCTTAAAATGAAATTAAATA
>NW_010254280.1:0-574 GCF_000690775.1 Eurypyga helias
GCGCAGGGACAGCCCGCGCCACATCGGAGCGATGCTGCCCGGCCCGGCTGGCACCACCCGGCACATCAGCCCTTTGCCGGGCTGAAATGCTGCTTACGTTATCCCTAGATGACTTTAATCAGAAATCAGGGAATTTTTTATTATGCTTTTTTCCTCAAGTGCCGGGACAGTATCCAGTCTTTTTGGTGTTGGTGTCATCCAGGCGTCTTGGGCTCAGGGAGCAGATCGCAGAGCAAACCTACTTGTGGGGTCAGGCTGAGACAGAGTCGAAGTGCTCTGCAGTCTGTGCTGGGCAGCACCCAGCCACGGGTCCCATCCTGCTTCTGCTGGTTTGGGCTGGGGTGCTGGTTTGGGCTGGGGTAGGGGTAATTTTCTTCATAGTTGCTAGTGTGGGGCAGTGCTTTAGGTTTGTGTTTGAAACAGTGTTGATAACACAGGGATGTTTTTGTTATTGCTGAGCAGTGCTTACACAGAGTCAAGGCCTTTCCTGCTCCTCGCACCCCGCCACCAGCGAGTAGGCTGGAGTTATACAAGAAGCTGGGGGGGACACGGCCAGGACAGGGTCCCCACGCTG
>NW_010254280.1:685-3760 GCF_000690775.1 Eurypyga helias
GTGTGATGGAACCTCGCTGTCCTGGGAATGGCTGGACACCTTCCTGCTGCTGTGAAATGGTAAATGAATTCCTTGATTTGCTTTGCTTGTGTGAGCAGCTTTTGCTCTATTAAAATGTCTTTATCTCAACCCACGAGTTTTCTCGCTTTTACCCTTCCAATTCTCTCTCCACCCCACCGGGGGAAAGTGAGCTAGCATCTGTGTGGTGCTTAGTTGCTGAGTGAGTTTAAACCACGACACTGCCTCTGCTTCGGGCGGTCCATCCTCAGCTCCTTACAAGGGCTGATGCAGGGTAGGATGGAGCTGGAGCTGGTCAGTCCTGAATGAGCCTCTTTGTAACTTTTTTCCTAGTTCCAGCAGTCCTGGCAGAGAGCATATGAGCAGATCAAAAGTGCCTTTTGAACACTATTCCCCATTTATGCCTTTTCCTTGGATGGGTTTCCCATTAAACCCAACCTACATGTTTGACTTCAGCCTATGAAACTATTTCAGGATCTTTTCAGTAGATAATTCCCTGAACAATCCCTACATTTCTCATGTTTGATCCCTAACCACCTTGGAGCTTTTCCTCAGAGATGCTTCTTCAATTTCTCTTGCCTGCTCTGCTTCTATTCAAAAAACAAGTAATAAGCCTGCTTGGAGTTTCTGTTGGAAGGTGAATAACCCAGACACCCTAGATGCTGGAGAGAGATGCAGCCCCAGCACAGTGACACTCTCACTGCTCGCTCATCTTGGAGGGGAGGTCATGTGCATGGGCAGGTCTGGGGTGGGATGGAGAAGGTCTGGTGTGGGCACAGCTACAGGGCTTGGAACAAAGGCAATGCCCAGCACACTCACAGTGTAACAGGAGGGTAAAAGAAAGGCAGGAGAGAAACTTCTAGCCTGGACTTGGAAAACGACTAAAAAACCTAACTCTTCCCTTTTGCAGCCATCTCACAGCCTCAGCCAAGGGCCTGTACAAATGCCAGCAGCCCTCATCCCAGCTGAGTGGGTGGGGATGTTGTTTACCCAAGGGGCAGTCCCCTCACTTGCTGGGCTGGGGAGACCAGAGGGCCAAAGGCTTGTGAACCTTGTGACTTCCTCCCAGGGGACCTCATGGAGGGCCTGGCTGGGAAGGCTGCCTCCTCTAACCCTAAAATTGGCTGAGTTGGGCTCTGGAAACTGTTGTTCCTCTGCTCCAGTTCGCCTGTGCCTAGCTTGCTCCTGTAACCTCACTGGGTCTTTTCCAACCTAGAAGCATTGGGAGAAGGTGTTAGCACTGCACAAAATCCTGCCCATCACCTTGGCAGTGTCATCCCTGTCCTGTAACGGGGGGAGTCAGCAGGTCTGCAGCAGCCTGAGAAGGCAACGCTTGGCTGGGGGAGAAAAAGCATCGCACTCTTTGAAATCTAAGACTTGGCGATGTTGCAAAACTCAAAGTTATTTCAAAACTGCAAAATATTTCGTGATAGAGTGTACCTGTTCTCAGTGTAACTCTGTGGACATATGCACATCAGTGAATAAATGGGTATTTCCCTCTGCCTTTTAGAAGATACACAAAGCTGGATTTCTTCATTGCAGTATTTAATGTTTTCTTAAAAAGTAAAAGAAAGATGAAATTAGTTGCTATTTCTTGTAGTAATCAATGTTTGCATGTATCTCTCAAGGGTTGAAAGGAAATAGTGGCATATTATTAGTATATACAAACTATACTGTTAAGAGAGTTGCTGTCATCATCACATTTCAAAGTAAATGTTTCATGCTAAACATTTTGGAAAAGATGAATGATGCGGTGGTTTGTCCCGACACATTTCAGGGAACTGGTACAACCAGCTCAGTGTGAGCTGGGGAGTCCAAGCCAGTGTGACACAAGCACTGCTGGAAGTCGCACATACCCTAACTTGCAGCAAATGTATTGTAGGGTTTTGAAGTCCAGCGTTCAACAGTTAGAAATTTAGGTAAATTTTACATTAGAATGTATTGGGTTCTTTTCCTCTTTCTATTCTTTTTTTCTCCCACAAAGTGCAAAGTGCAGTTTTTTCCCCTGCTCATTCAGTGCCCAAGACAGGCAGTGTTCACCTCCCTGTTTAATACTCCTCTTGCCATTAGTTTTCTAAGGAAATAATGATTATGCAGTCGCTCTGCTTATCTTCCTGCCCCTTACCTCCTTCCTTCATAACTCTTAAACCCTGTGGTCAATACCAACCAGCAGGCTGACGTGATAGTTCTGCGAGGATCTCCAAGATGTCCAGTTCCTATAAGACGTGCAGAGCTCAGCAGCGGGGAGGGGGTGGGTGGGGGGACACATGACACACACAGACCCAGGAGAGACCTCACCTGCCACCGTCCAATCTGGCAGGAATTAGGAAACCCATAACTGGGGGCAGAGGGACGTCTTTTGCCCAAAAGCTGGATGGAAGAAGTTGTCTACAGGGGGAAGAATATGGTATCACGATGGCAGAGCTTGAGTCAGAGGCTACAGCCAGCAACAGAGCTGGAACAGAAGCTACAGAGGAGGATGAGGGAACTGGGGTACAGGGAGCAGCACCCAGATAACAGCTTTTTCCTTTCACCATTCGGTGCGATCCCAAGCCTTAGTTGTTGCAAACGCAGTGAATAAGAAACAAATGCTACCCTCTTGTTGTTCCTTGGTACTTGTCACGACGATGTTTGAGAGCACTCGAAACATGACTGCATTTATCTTTATCGTTCTCGTGGGAGCAATAAATCCGCTTCTCTTTAGAGGTCGAGAGCGAAGCCTCGAAGAGATTCAGACCGCCGCTGCTACACTGCCCTCACATCGTGAGGCTCCATGCAACTTCCTCAACCTTATTCCCGGTTTTAGCACCGGATGTGACCCAGGCACGGTCCCGACATACTCCAGCTGCGCTTACTGCGCATTATGCGCCAGATGTGCCGCGCTCCGGGCAGCCAGGAAAAGAGGAGCTTGTGGCGGCTGGCTGCGACCCCTGAGCTGGAGCCGCTCATCCTGGCATAACCCGAGGGCGGAGGAGCTGCCTGTTCACCACCGGGGGGTTTCAGGCAGCGGTGGGTGTCCCGGCTGCCTTTCAGGTTACGGGACGGCCCCAAAGCCGA
>NW_010254281.1:0-12865 GCF_000690775.1 Eurypyga helias
TTAACAACTTTGTTATCAACATTGGCAGGACCTTTAGTAATAATTATGTTAGCAATCATAATAGGACCATGCGTGATCAAATATGTATTAAAAATAATGAAAGAGCGATTTGATGTACAGAAGCTATTAGTAATCTCTGAATATCAAAAACTGTCTGATAAGGATTGTGAAAATTGTGGAGAATATTGTAACCTGATGCAAGAAGGATATAAAGATTTTGAATGTGATTGTGGAAATTGTGGGGAATGTGAAGAATGTTGCGAAATAATGCAATGTAATTGTGAGGGATGTTGTAAACATTTTAGCTGTGATTGTGAAGAAGAAAATGAAATATAATTAACAATAATGATAAAAAGAAAAAGGAGGGATTGTGATATAAAATAGTTAGCATATTGTTAATTAATAAAGAATAATGATATAGAGAAGAATTTGCAATGTAGGATGACATAGCAATAAGAAACATGCTTGTGTGGCAAGATAACTGTTAGCTTGTGTTAGCATAGTATTAAGAAATATGCTTGTGTGGCAAGATAGCAGTTAGCTTGTCTGTGTAAGCAAGATTATGAAGTATCGGTGTAAGCAAAATTACAGACCCTTTCAAGGATAAGAAGTGTTGAAACACGATGAAAACGACAAAAAAGAATAACCATATAAGGAGAGGAAAATTACTGACAAGAAGAAGACTACGCGCAAAGTACATCTTGAGAAACACGATTGCGAAACCGAACTGTGGATAAAAGGGGCTAACTTCAGATTGAAGGGGCGGCAGTTGGTGGAGCGCAGACTCCCCTGCCGCCCAGCGCTGTTTTTGCTCATATTCTACTTGCTGTAATTAATAAATTCTAATTGAATTTAGTCCGTTGTAGTTCCAATTTATAACAATCTGGTGCCGTGACTCAGATAAGGAAAGGTGGGCTGCGATCCTCTGGGGAGGCGCCCCGCGTTTGTTAGCGGCCCCGGATGCGACCGACAGCTTACTTCTACCTTACCGACAAACCTAAAAGATGGTCTTTAAGGTACCTTCCAACCCAAACCATTCTGTGATTCTGTGAACACATTATTTCAGATAAACCATAGCCTTTGAGGCTTGTAAAATAGGGACTAGTCTCATCAGGGTATAGGAACAAATATGGAGACCTGTCAAACCACACAAAGGCCATGGCAAGAGTGCTCTGCTCCAGAGCAGCAGAAGCTCCCTGCCTATCCTCCTCTTGCCTGCAGAGAACAGAGTAAGCTTCACTTGTTTTGTAAAAGATAAAATATGGGCTGAAAATAACATGGGATTACCAAAAAATGTGAATGCCTTTTATGCCAAGGGAAAGGAGACAACGGGTGTAGCTGCACTGGCTCCAGTCCTTCTAATGTTTCTTTTCTTAACTTTCTTGTTAAGGCATGGCTGGATTGTTCAACATCATTAGGCTTTTTATGCCACCTCTTGCGCTAGAGGAGACAAAAGCTCTATTATCATGAGTGAAACATAATTCATCCCTGGATTTGACCATTCTGTTTCCTTCCTCCCTTGTTTTGACCCATTTCTGTCCTCCTTTCTGTCATAGTTCAATGGCTGTTATTGGCAGGAGTGGCTGGTATGACCATAATCTCAGACACCATCACCTGGATGAAAATTCCTCTCTTCCTGGAGTTGTTAATCATTCCATTTTACTCTGTACACTCAGATCTGAAAATACCATTTTCTATTTGAAAAATCAGTGGACAGTATCCATAAAAGTGCATGAATTGCATCGTGTGGACTTCACAAGACTCTGGATCACTGGCATATTTCACTGTCTGTTTTAGGCCAGAGCTATCAGAATCTATTAAGCATTAACCAACCATGAAATATGTTTCTTTTGTAGCTATGGCTGATGTGATTCACTGCATATATTATCATCTTTTGGCATTTGCTACCACCAGTGACTAAGTAAAGTTGGAAGAAAGCACAGTTATCCTTTCAGTCCCCGGAGATATTTACTTTTTCTTGTGATTCATTACAGCCAAGTTCAAGCCCTACTGTTGATGGCAACAAGACTTTCAGCCTTCAGTGAGAATGCACTTTATTTCTGCTTCGCTTTCATCAATAGCTGCAAAACTAAGACATTGCTCAGAGGAGACAGTTTATGTAGCCATCAGTTGGGCAACACCCTGCCAGAGTTTTTGACCTGTCTTGAGCTGGTAGAATAATTAATGGGCAAGTGCAGCTATAAACAGAACTTGGGTTTAGATAAAAGTTACGCCCGCTGCAATTGTCATGGAAAGCTGCAGTAAGCACAACCTTCTAAAAATTGTCTAACATTTTTCATTTGCATTTCATGCTCATGGAAACTGCTGTCTTAACAACCCTGGAAATGAAAACCTCTGTCCGCAGTAGAGGTACATTGAGGGTAACAGCAAAAAAATAACACTCCATAGTCTACTGCTCTGACTCAGCTAGGATGTAGGAGCAGGGAAATTAAATCATCATGTCTATGTAGATTTTGATCTATCTCCTGCAACAGCCAACAAACTTCTTGATTAACATCACATGAAGGCGGCCAGTTGGTGAGGGCTAGAATGATACCAGTGTATTTATTTTCTATAGCCATAAGCAGTAGAGTCAGCTTTCAGCCTCAACCAGTAAAAGCTGAAAGCACGTGTTTCACATCCAATATGTAAAAATTTCTGTTATATTCAGTGAAGTCACCTGAATGCTCAGACAATTTACGTCTGTTACTGCCTGCCTGGACTGGATTTGAATCATCATGTTAGAATCGGAAGGCTTTATAGATTTATTTGTGGTTTACAATTGTATTTTACTAGTTTAAAGGTGGTTTCCTGTAGGCTGTATTTTAATATAACACAAACTCAAATAATAAATTTGTGTACTTGTATTAATAATAAATTTGTGTGTTTGTATTAATACTTATTTTCACGTGTAGCCTGCAGATGGTGATTCTGCTTTATAGACATGCATTCAATACTACCATGCAGGGAACAAACCAACTTGAAATTGGTGGTGTAGCAGCTTTGTTGCTGGGACAACTATAGCCAACGTGACAGAATCCTTCATCTAAAGAGTCTGGTATGTGGAATGAAGACGTGGAGGTTGGGGTCAGCCAGTGTTACTGTGGGCTAAAGGCTGACAATATTGGTTTGGGTGCAGCCCTGGGTTTGTGGATAAGGGATGGAGAAAAAAACCCCACGCTTGGCATCTCACTAAAGGAATGCTTCTGGACTCAGTGCTGGCAAGAAGTGGTTTGTGGGCAACACCACTTTCTCCTGCAAATACAGGTCTTTGTACATTATTTGTTGAAAATAACAAACAAACCAAACAAGATTATGTCAAAGCCAACTGAATTTTATCAGTCTTCTAATGGAAATATCCAGGAAGAGCCATGCCAAAGTAGAGTTTTTATATTAGAACAGAGGGAAACAATACTGGCTTTTACCATAAAGTACAATACATTGATACATTTTTGAATATACCTAGGCCAGTAATACACTAAAGAATCATGTGACTTCTGAATTGGTAATTATGGATTAATATGGATTAACAATACCAGCACATCATAATATTATACATTTTTGGGTACATCTACTTTGTAGTTAGAAAATTCTTCTGCCGTTTGCATGGTGCTGTTCTACTGTTTTAACCCCTTCATAAGGTAACAAAATTATAATTTCTCATTTCCTTTTTTTCAGGGATTTTCATGCTGCTCTTCAAACGATAAAGATTCCTTCTTCACAAACGTGCTAGTGGACATACTAACCTTTTGAAATACAGATGCCCAAACCCCATAAATTCATGTTTGTTTATTTAAGGACTTGTTTATTTAAGCCCCACGGCTCCCTCTGGCTATGCTCTGGCTTGGTGTTTATCTGGCTTTGGGGTGCATAAACCAAGTGAGCTTGCTGCACTGTTTGCTTTATTTTGGCTGTCTAGTTTTCAGCTATTCTTGTGCGATACAGAGGGAAGGAGACCGGCTGAAAGTGAGCAGCAAGAGTGAGCCAGGTGAGTTAAAGGGTAAAAGGGGAAAGTGTAAATCACGAGAAAAGAAACCCAGAAGAGTTGGGCTGGGGGATGGTGAGGCGGCGCAATGTCACTCGCTCAGGAGATGCGACAGGCACTCAGACACTGTAGCATCAAAACTCCTATTGCCTATTGCACTACCAATAGCAGCCAAACAGCCAAAGGTGCAAACGCACATATGCAACCTGTCGACATCTCAACAGTGTTTACGTCTGGGATAATTAGTACCAGGGATTCAGAAACAGTGTGCCTGTTTATATTTGTTTCATAACTTCTGAACTTTTTCAGGGAACATGCTAGTTTCTCGTGGCAAATGCACGTGGACACACAGACTTCTCCCCCAGTTAATCTAACAGGAGCTGCATGTGACAAGGTAAAGGATACCGGGAACAGCTTTCACTTTATTGTTTAACTCGGCTAACTGTTACTAGGTTTGACCTTTTAACATTTCCTTCAAGAATTACTTGAAGTAATCTTTGATTTTTGCCTTGTTATAAAACATTGTTGCATTGTTATAAAAGCAAATTTATGCAGGAAAGAATATCAGCAGACCTCTGGAGATTGGAATGGTTTTGATCCTAGTCTGCAGATAAGCAAACTGATATGATATATGATACATGATACATGATGTCTGGCCAGATATATGATAACTGGCCTGAAATGCATAGTAGAGAAATGAAACTCATAAAATTCTAGAATGACTAAGGATACATGGCTAGTTACTCAAGTGAGGATGTAGTATAAACACTGCTTAGAGATTTACCTCATTCTGCAAATCTGTATATATTGATATTTCTACCTACACCCTTTTGCCAGTCAGCAAGTTCAGTGAAAAGCAATTGCTTCACCTTGCCTTTACTGCTTCTCAGCAGGACACTGCTGTAATGGATGACTATACTGTGAACCGGGAACCCGTAAGAGTCCCCCCTACATCCCCCATATATTAGCTATGCTTGAATATATCAGAGCAGGTCTGCTCCTAAGATAAATCTCCAGCTATGTAGAGAAATTTAGAAGAAAAGCTGGGTTATTAATTTTTGAAGAATTTATTTTTCATTAAAATCTAGCAGAAATATATGTTTCTTCCTCTTGAAAATGGGAATTGGATATTTTGCAAGTGACTTTACTATAGAGTCAGGTATCAGCCGTGAGTGACAATAATTAAATTCTCTTTGAGAAGTGTCAGGAAGCTGTACCAGCTTCTACAGTCATGTAGGGATTCTCCAAAGTGTAGCATTTGTGATACTCTGACTACCTTTACAAAATCTCATCCAGAATCTTAGGCAAGAAATAATCCCTTAACTGATACTAAAAACAATCTTCTCAGACTCTTTCCATTGAAACATTCAGTCACAGGCTCAACAACAGCTTAGGAGAAGAAAATAAGACTACTGAGTTCAAAGCAGACCACAACTGTGTGTAGTCTGAAGCAGTATTGTTCAGTGAAAAATCAAATCATGATAGCAAGGCAGCTTCCAACATTTTCACAAAGAAAATTTTCTTATGGGACTGTATTAATGGCCTGCCTAGAGCATTTTTCCCAACAGGAAGAAAAAGAAATGGACATGGTATATTTGGGTTTAGGGAAAAAAGAACAGAGAAGAAAGAAAAAGTGGATAGCAGAGGAAATGTATCCCATGGTCTCTGTATCAGAATTAGCTAAAGCTGTGTTTAAATACTGAAGAGCTAGTTTAACCTGAAACTTCCCATTCACTAATGATGACCATAATTCAGTGAAGCAAATGTGGCCTTTTCAGTTACAAGGTTTATGCATGAGTTTGTGACAGCAGTAAATTGGTTTTGATTATTCTCCAAATTTTACAGAAGGTCCATTGCTATTTGTACAGAAACAAAAAAATGGGATTTTTTTCCCCCAAAACACGTAATAAAAACTTAATTAAAATGCTGTTTCATATCTCAAATTCACACTATGTGAAAGTATAATTTTCAGATAAATAATTTTTTTCTCTCTTCACTTTAAAAGGCAACATTAAGATCAGGCTTTTTTTTTTTTTTTAATAAGTTGCTACAGGGAAACACAAATCTTTGAATGTCTATGCAGCTGACACTGATGTGGTGCCTAACACCTTACTGTCAAGCAGCCATCACAGTAAGTGGCCAGAATTAGTTTTGGCTGCCTTGTGCCTCTTGAAAATCTTCTGAATTTCAAGCCATCCCCTCGGTCCATTGTCTCCCATAGTATGAAGGAGATAAGCTGACACTATGAAAGTTGCCAGTGAAGTCTCACCTACTAACCTTCTGTGAAAAGGAGGTTCAGATTACACGATAATCTTTCAGCTACTGACAAGCAATTTAGTTTTTGAGAAATAGCTGATTAAGCGAGGGTCATAGAAACCTCCGTGTTCCGACTGAAAGGGTGTTATGATTGAATTCACATGTGCTTTTCCAAAGTTTGTCCAGCTTTATATTTGAATTCACTCTGTTTCACTTTCACCTTCTCAGTATTTTTCAGTTTCATTGCATTTGGGGAAACAAATTACATTTTGGGGTGAGTTCTGAAGAAAACTTGAACTGCTTCTGGTGTTCCCTGGCTGAAAGTTCTGAGGCTCAGGAAATGTCTTTCCTCTAACTCCTGGAAGTTTCTCACCCTGTGTAGTATTAGATTTACATTCTTGATCTCTGTCAATTATTTTCATGGGTTATGCATGAGAAGACAGTTTGACATAATCTGTTCCCAGAGTGGAATGTCCAGGGTATTGTTCCAACATATTTTTTGCTAGCTGTTCACAGTCAGCATGCATGAATTATCATGGTTGAAGGGTCCTCATCTGAGTGGAAAGGATGCAGTCTCTAGAAAGACATACTTGTCAGGTGGGATGTATCATTAACAGATATGTAACAGTATCAGATGTATCTGATAGCTACAGATCACGGTTGTACATAACGGTCCACTCTGAGGTTAACCATTGTCTAACTTAATGATTATACTCAACACATAAAGCATATGTCTACGCTGTATTTTTGTGCGTGCCACAACATGAAGCACTGAACCGCACGAGTTGCTTGCTGTTTCTATCTCTAACGCTGACCTAGGCCTATACAAGTCTCAAGAAAATAGCTCACATCCTACTGGCTCCGTAGCTATTCCCTGGTCTTGGTGCCCACACAGGGCAGACGTCTCTGCAACTGTACTTGCCAGCCATCCACTGTACACCGCTAGGTTATGCAAGAGCAATGCTCGAGGCTCTCATCCTTCTCTCTGCCTCAGAGATGCTAACACTCGCTGTTGCTGTTTTGCAAGCCAGGCTACGGCAACTGGACCAGTGCTGTTGGACCGTGATAAAGGGTACTCTGACACACATCTAGCTTTGATTATCATGCAGAAGCTACTGCTAGTGCAGCTGGAAGAATCTGCTGAGGAAATAGCCCTTAAAAATCAGAAGGTTGGGTCCTGGTCCAGGCCTTGGTTGCAGTCCGCTGTGGTCTCTTCAGAGTCAGACAAGATTTTGCAGCTCTAAAGCTAGTATTGGGACTGCATCACTGTAGCCCAAGCTGATCAGGGGGACAGAATTTGCAGACATGAAGGTCTACATCTGAAGGCCTCTATTGCTGGTTACTGCCTGCTCTTCAGCACCAATATACTCCCTTTTCAGCATTTATCTCTGTGGAAAACTGGGTGAACATCAGTTCGTAGACTTTCACTAATGCCCAGTCATGCTTGTTGTTGACCAGCTCGTTTTCACAGTAGCATGTTCATTACGGGTATGATCATCAAGGAAAGTTCCTACCATCATTTGGTGAGCATTGGTAGCATCCCCAAGAACATGGTGACTTTCAGTCGTTGTGAAAATTCACAGTGGGAAAATCAGCAATATTTACATTCTCACCCATGTGATCCTCACCTCACTGATGCATTTATAGGCTCTCTCTCCCTCACTGACCACCATGTGAGATTCACGAATACCCTGGCTTACATCCTGCCTTAGGGCAGGAGCAGGCCTCAACAGAGTAAATGTCCTTATGCCCTCACTGTATAAGGCAGTACTGCAGAACTAAGTCACAAAATAAAACTTTACGATCTTTGGTACTTGCATAGCAATATCTTCGCCAACATGGCCAGCAAGCAGTGTCAGGAATGTAATAACATATTAAATATTAATGTAGTCAGCAGAATTAAAGAAAGATGGAACCAGAGCAGCCAAGTCAAATAAACAAAGGCCTATGTGTCCAGTGAACAGAAAAAGGAAAACAGAAACTCTCTTCTCAAAAGGATTTAACTAAGTGTTACGTCCTACATGGCTTCTAAACAGTTGTTCTTCACTCAAATTGGGCTGTGGAGTGCATGCTCTGGCATTGCCTCCTCCCAAGCTGGCATGGCGTTAGGGAGCTTGTAGCAAAGCTGTCTCTGGACTCTTGAAAGCCTGAAGGATCTGGTGGCTGCCCCAAGAGGAAGGCTAGCATGAGACCAGATTAGGAAACTGAACTTCACTTGCCTTTACCTGCAGGGTCATGAAGGTCATATGTCTCATCCACAACAGTCTCGATCTCCTTCCTCGTTTCCTTCTCTTTGGCTTCTTCATGAACCTTCACTGTGGGACACCATACTTAAATTTTCATCCCACCAGTGTACACATTGGTGGAGATGTACCATTTCCCTAAGGAATATGGTCTGCTTCCATAGGACCTTCTTCTTTCATTCCAGATCCTTCATCTGTAAATCTATACAGTGTGCTGTCTAGATGATGCTATCCTTGTCATGCCAAACGACAACAGAACAGCAGCCATGCAGCCACTAGAAGCTGCACAAAGCACTCAACGTGTGTTATTCAACCCTCAAAGGGTGCCCTTCTTTTTACTTTTGCCTTTCCTGATGTTGCAGGGACAGTGGCAGGAGGAGGTTAATGATTCAGCTGCTGTGATAGCCTCTCAAGGTTGAAGACATCTCAGATGGCCAAGAGTTCTCAGCCTGGACCCTCTTGTAAACATCAGGTGATAAAACCCCTGATGTAGTGTCTTCCTTATTGCAGATAGGATATCACAATTTCTTGTGTGTGAACATGTTTGACAAGCTGCCCCTGGATACCTGCAGTGGTTCCTGACCTGTCTGCGTCTTCTTCAGTGTGAATAAGAACCCCTTGGTGAGCCTGACATATCCAAAAAGTAGAAAGTGTCTCTGCCTTGTTGTTTCACATATGTTGAACTTCAGAAATGTCTGACTCTAATGTTTATCAGATAGTGCTACATGAAAAATTAATTTCAGAGGACAATTTCTCTACAATCGCCAAGTGTAAAAGCATGGTTTTCTAAGGTCTCTGTGATCTTGGAAAATCTTTCTATTTAAACATCTCTTAGATTTTTTGGCTTTTCTTGGCAAGGTGTCTGTCGGACAAGCCCTTCATTGGTGTTTCCCAAAGGCCCCTGAAGCTGCATTCATTTATTTCATATTCCAGTGACTTTCTGAATTTTCATCCTTATTTTTATATTTGTTGAAAACATAGAGTTATTTTGTTTGCTTGGCTTTTGTTTCTCTTCTCAGTGTAATGCAGAAATAGACAAAAGAAAGGTGAACTGCATGAGACAAACACAGAAACTGTAAGAAATATTCCTGGTCCTGGAAATTATAAGGGCCACAAAACTCAGAAAATACACTTTAAGAAAAAAAGCTCTAGATAGCCTATGGTTAAACATTTATTTGAAGTGAAACTTGAAAGATCCCAAAGCTCTCTCTTCAGAAGTGAACTTTTTTACCACAACAGTATAAAATCTGTTAGATTTAAAAAGATAAGGGGTCCCTCCACTGATTTGCCTGAGACACAGTTGAGTTGATTAAACAATGCAGAAATGCACCTTTTGGAAAGACATGATGGTTTTGCTTTGTTGTCAGTTATTAAAACCAATGTCTATTTTTACTGTGAAGGATAACCTGTCATTATGACTTTTTGTGACCATCAAAATGTGTTTTGTTAAGTGGTAGGAGAAAGTAAGCAGAAGATACAATTAGCAGATGCCTAAATGAAACTACATAGTCCACATTTCTATTGTCTGAATCTCTTTCCATATTTGATATCGGCAAATATATTACAACAGTGTGTTTCCCAGTTAAAAAACAATCAGTCAAACAAAACCCTTGAGGGCTTATTTAAATAGAAATATGTGATGTGGATTTAGCAGAGCAAAAATCCAAGGTCTGTGTAATTTAGAACGTTGTGTAATTTTCCAGTTGTTAAATCACATGTGGTTCTCCCTCGCAACAGAGTGACCTTGGTTAGATTTTGATATGGCAATAACTGTAGGCACAAAACATAATAAACTCTATGCCCTATTATTTCTATTAAAAAAAAATATTCACAGTCTATAGTGATTTCCATCATAAACTCATTTTTTCAGCATTCATTGCATTAATAATTCCTCAATGGATTCTATTTGCCATACGATCCAATACATTAGTATTATCATGAGAAAGTAAATTACAGAGTATAAGGTTGGGTTTTTTTCAGACCTATGAGAAGTCCACTTGTGGGTACCAAATTCTTCTCTGTTTTATGATCTTTGTGGATATATATTGAAAGGATTAGGAATTCTTTGTCACTGACAGCTTAACGGGTACTCAGAATTTGTACAGTCAGAGTCTTCTTTTTCTAAATGGCTTTGATATTGTTAACTAGGAAGGAATTACAGGATTGACTGATTTCTGAGCCAGTAACCCTCTGCACTTAAAAAGTGTGATAGCTCCCTCTTCACCAAATTAATAGAGGAGTGTCATGGTTTAACTCAAGTTAAACTCAAGTTGCAAAAGCTAACAAGATGCACTGCTATTGTGGCAGCAAAGGCCCAAGCACTAGAAGTCTTCAGAAAAAGGTACGCTGAAGTACCATTGCCCAGCAATAAAATGTTCACTAGATGTATGTAAATCATACTGCCTGAGATAAAGCCCCAGAAATTACGGTGGAAAGGCAACCTACCAAACCTTCTTGTCCCACAGGTCTGAGCAAAAATGAGTAAAAAGACCCACAGCTTTTCTGCTCCAGGGTGTAACAAGGTTGTAGCAGAGAGTGCTTCTCATAATTTTGTCCACAGTTCTCTTCTTACAAGCATAATGAGGTTTTACATCTATCATCTCGGTAACTGTAGATCTTGGAGCAGGTATTTTAAATACTATAAAAGACAATGGAAGTACTCCTGGAGAAGAGAAGGCTCCAGGGAGACCTTATAGCACCTCCCAGTGCCTGAAAGGGCTACAAGGAAGCTGGGGGGGACTTTTTACAAGGGCCTGTAGTGACAGGACAAGGGGTAACGGGTTTAAATTTAAAGTGGGGAGGGTTAGACTGGATATCAGGAAGGAATTCTTCCTGGAGAGGGTGGTGAGGCATTGGGACAGGTTGCCCAGAGAAGCTGTGGATGCCCCATCCCTGGAAGTGTTCAAGGCCAGGCTGGATGAGGCTTTGAGCAACCTGGTCTAGTGGAAGGTGTCCCTGCCCATGGCAGGGGCGTTGGAACTGGGTGGTCTTTAAGGTCCCTTCCAACCTAAACCATTCTGTGATTCTATGTCCTCCCCTTAGAAACTCCCATTGAGTTGAAGAGGTCCAGGGTTCCACCAAAGAAGCTGATTTCACAACACTGAGTTAAATTCGGATTTCAACTTACAGGTTTTTCAACAGGTTTCAGTGCTAGGTACTTGTTGGAGCCCTGTACACATCATGATTTTTCTCTCCTGAGAATTTACAGCTGTCATATCACTTCAAGGACAGAGAACTCAGTATTTATAGACAACCAGTCAGTATATCAAAAGAATAACAAAACTCTTATTTTATTTCCTATTTTGTAAAATGCATTTTCTGGTACTCTGAATGTTATGAGGTTTTTTGGTGTTTTTTTCTGTTTGTTTTGGGTTTGTTTTAATTTGCATTTAATGAGGTGGTTTAAGGCACAGGAGTTTTCATGTGTGTGTTCTTACTGGCAGTGGTGTGTGAGTAGCTGGTTTTTCTGTATGTGACTTCTGAGCTGTACAACTTCAGGCATTCCTAGTTTTTAAAAAGAGAAAACTGGTAAGGAAATTGCTGCTTTTCAGATTTTTTCTGCCACCCTTTCTTTTCTTGAATGTAACCTCTGGCATAGAACTAAATAGCAGCAAGTCTGAGACCTCTTTTTAAAAACATCTTGCTAAAATTAGCCTTATTTGGAGGGTGCAAATGAGAACAGTATGAAGGTTCCTATTCAAAAGAAGGAGTCATAACAAATGAATCAGAGTATTGTTGGGAGGGAGTATACCAGAGTCTCTTACAAGCTGTATTAAAAAAAAAAAAAAAAAAAGCCAACATATGCTAAGTAGCACTAAGAACAGAAAATATGTTTCTGTGATTGTTGCTGGATGATACATTGTATAAGACATCTGCAAGTCTTTGCTTCTCTGTATAATCCTATACCCTCCTTCACCCTGAAATACTCTTCCTCTTTTAGTAGAAGCGAGTATTTCTTCATTAAGAGTCTAATTCCTCAGCACACTGAACTCATCTAGACTCAAGGGACTTTAAATAGGAGGTTTAAAGTGGGTCAGCACTTTCCAGGGGGTTTGCAGCACCTTACAAGTTTGAAACCAGAATAAAAGGCAATTTTTCTGCTCTCTGAATAGGTTTGCGATTAGTACGTCTATCCCATGAATGCAAATTTCCAAGTTGGCAGGTTCAGCATTATGACATGTACAATCTTTCACCACTGCACCTTTTCAGTAGCAGGTTTTACCTAATGCGTCTTATAGCCAGGGCTCAGTGACTGAACCTCATTCTTCAGTCTCTGCATGCTATAGCCAGAGCAACAATGAACTTCTCTTTGCATCCTTCCAACGTGGGAGATGGGGGAGGCAGCCGCCAAAATTCTTTTGTTTCTGTTGTCACTTCAACA
>NW_010254281.1:12879-24717 GCF_000690775.1 Eurypyga helias
ACAGAGGAGAGATGGAATTGATTTCCATTAAGTCCTAACTTGCAGCAAACCATTCCATGCCACATTCACACAACCCCCCTTTACGCCCAGGACTTCAGGGGCCGACTTGGAAAGCTCCACAAGTACTCAGTGCAGGCTGGAAGATCCATTCAGTGTGTCTAAGCTACACTGCTGCTCTAACTTCTGCTCTGGAGTAGCCAAGAGAAGAAGACTAGCCACGTTAGGAGCCTGTAGTTCCACATTGTGATCCCACGTACTGTCCCTTCTCGCTTAAAAGAGGAATAGCACGCACCCATCTCTCATGACATCGCCAAATCACACTCCTATGAAAATATTCTGATAACAAGCTAGGCAAGACTCGGCATCAGATGCAGGGGGAAGCTGCTCTTGCAAGCTGGAGTGACAGTGACAGCCCGAGCCACTTTTGGATGACCTTCACCACCTCTCTGAGAGGATCTGGCTCCCACATTGCACTGCCAGATCCACCCCCGCCCCCATATGTGAGCGTGAGTCCCTGCGGACACGAAGACTGACACAGCTTGGAGAGGCTAACTATGAATGTGCAGTAACACTTCTGGCTTCTATACCGGGCATGGGAAAGTCCACGCTGAATAGACTGATGTGTTGGAAGTGTGCCTAGCAATACAGAAAGGCTTAAATTTTTGTTAGCTTTTTTATTCTATTCTATTTTTTAGCATTCTTGATTTTTTGGCAAATTGCTATGTACTCTGATGGTAGATTTTTTCCCACAAAACTTGAGAGTTATAAAAAGTGTGATGGGCAGGAACTTTACCTGGTCTGATTTTCAAAGGCAGTCGGTCTTCCTCACTAACATCTCAAGGCAGTGAACGTGGTAATGGGGTTTAGGGGAGAGATTGTGTTGGGGGAGTGGTGCTGCAAGAGAAATGAAAGACGAAAGGGTAGAGCTCTGAAAGATAATTTGGTTCCCAGAAGTTTTGCCCTCTGGGTAGAGGAAGTGAGAGCCTCACCTGAACAAGCTACCTTGTCAGCACAACTTCTACTAGAGAGCAGTGAATCTGCACACGAGAGATGCTACAGATGTTTTCAAAGCAGGAAAAGCTACACTCCATAGTCACGAAGCAGGAACTTCGTGCAGAAATACGACAGTAGCTCATCAGTTACTGGGAACTTAAAGGCTTACTGCAAATTTGCACCCAGAGAGTTGGCTGCTATCCCTGTGTCACACGAGAAGAAAGCACTGATCTAGTGATGTGAGTAAACAGCTGGCCCTTGGGCCTGCCAAATTCTTGGGTGCAAATTTTGGTGCTGACATAATGCCACCTTTTTGCTGACAGAGAATGGTCAAATTCAAATGTATGCATTTTAGTGTTAGAAGTTACAGATAGTTTGGTATAGGACTGGTTGTTGACTACCACTAAGAGTAAGTATTTGGAATTTACCTGCTCAGTACACTCCTGAACCTGGGAGAGTTCAAAATTGAGCTTCATGCTAGATTCAGGCAAGAAGTTACTAGAAGAAACATGGCAACAAAAACATCTTCTCTACCATTGAAACTCCTGAAATCCTACCACTGTGAGATGACAGCAGAAATACAGAAGCATCACAATGGATGGACAAGGCTATAAATTTATAATCTCAAGCAGAATTATTCTTTGTGCTCTGAGAGGACGAAGAAGAAATCCTCGTTTATGGCTTTTTAATACATGGCTATCAGTGTTACTCTCCTGCAAAATAGCACATCAGGGACAAATTCGATAAATGTTAATAAACATTTATAAGCATTTTAGCTTATTTCTTAGACACTACTGGGTGTCATAAAACCCTGAGGGCATGTGGCTGGGTACTCATCGTGTTTCTGCATCTGAGTCCCATGACATTCACAGATTCCACTGGCTCACTCAGATGCTGTCTTCTTTTCTTTTTTTTTCATTTGTTTCCTCCTCTCCCCACCCTCTCACACATTTCCTGGGTGTGGGCTCTTTTTCTTATAAATGATTTCTCAGAGTACTAGTCCTGATAGGACCAGTGAATTTTCAGATTCTCCAGTACCTGAGGTACACCTTTTTCCCAGAGCTACAATCCTGGAGGATTCAGGATTTACAGTTCAACTATTTAGTGCTACTTAACAGTTACAGTAGAGAGACACAACCTTAAGGATTCTGAAACTAAGTAGTCATTACTTCAGGTAGCAGGTAATAGATATAGAACACATCACTGTCTGTATTTCCTGCTTCTCCTTCCTCACCATGGCTGAGCACGCTTTCGACTCAAGCAACATTCCTTGTAGCGATCCAAGATCTCCCTTCCTAAACAGAGCTACTTTTTAAAACCAAATTATATACTTCCTTTCTCTCTCTACTGCAGCTAGTTTCCCTTTCACCTGGTGGTGCCAGAGTTAAAATTAATGGTGCCACTGAAATCCTGTTTCTTTTCTACTTGCCTCTATGCAGGCTTTCTGTAATGTTTTCCTACCAAATTTCTAAAGTTCTGTCATATTGCAGGATCAGTATTAACAGTTTGAACTCTTCTTCCATTATTTTAGCATGGACTCACAGTTTCTCCCTTTAATCAATCTTGTCTGAATCTAGGTTTCAATTAGCTCCTTGTCTTAGGGGCCTCCTGCTTGAATAAAAGACATAAAGAATTAACTACCCTCCATTTTTCGTACTTCCATGAGCCAGTAGTTTATAATATGTGAGAAATTTTCTGAAAATCAGAAATTGCAGGTAAATTGGTTAAATCAACTTCCTGAAACTGTAGTTCAGACACAAAAAAGCCAATGCAATCCTGGTTTGAATTCCACAACAAAAGTATATGAAGTATTAGTGTCCTGGACAAGGCCCTGCTGACTTTCTATATGAAATGGTCTACAGTTTTATTCATCCACATTCAAGAAATAGGAACTAACCTTGAACTGGTGTAAGAAAAGGCTACCAGCTTGGTCAGGGATATGAAGAATTTAGCACTCGGAGAATACTGAAAGCTCGTCACTTATTGAGCCAGGCAAAATGAACATGGAGAGAGGATATGATTATTTCCTGCAAACATATTTGAGGAGGAAAGGGTAAGGGAAAGGGGAAAGTTACTCAAACTAGAACATAGTATTGGTACTCAAAAAAATGTTTAAATTGTTCGTGCATTCACTTGAGGTTGAAACAGAAATATCTCCAAACATCAGAGCAGTAAGGCTCTGAAATACCCTTCCAGAAAGGTAACTCAGAGCTTTTTAGCTCCTATGACCAAAAAGCTTCTTATATGAACCTGGTTATGGGGAGTTGCTGTGTTGTATCATTTAGCCTGAAGTATCAATGTTGAATGGAGTTTCTCAGTTTTATGAAAATTGCATAAATTCAGGATTTCTTAGGAAGAGGTGAAGTCAGAAGTTAGAGGGAGAGGGTTGTACCTTTTCTAACCTGTACAGCTACAGACATTTACTAGTGGTACCACTTTAGCTGCCTGACTACAAGCTGCACCTTAGCTATTGCCATTAGCTCCTGCTCTAGAAATCTGCTATTTTTAAGCAAACTGGATACCACAAAGCTTGGAACTGAAAGGCCGTCAGCACCGGGATTAATAGGCCATACTCTATATTAGTTCTGAAGGGAGCAGTGATGGATCAAATTATACTGCAAAGAATGGCTTTTAGACCAGTACAGCCAGTGTCCCACAGTCACTTGCAGGGGTGCTAAATTCTGTGTCTCAAATAGCATTTAAAGCCAAGCTGCTAATCCCAATAGTTATAGTGTTATTGTAACTAGTTTAGTTCTGCTCTGTGTTGGGTGTCTTGCTTCTTTGGGTAGTACTAACACAGTCCCTCTTTCATACCCTCTTTCTGTTGGGAAATAAATCCAATCCATGTGTGCCCATTCTTATAAAAAGCATACATAAAAATAAAAATACAAATTGTCTCTAAATCTTTGTGCTCAAGCCTAATGTTTCCCAGGCAATGTTACAAACATAGACAGTGCTCTCCAAAACTACTTTAGGAATTAAAAATATGTTCACCCTTTCAGAAAGACAAAGGACTGAAGAGGACCTTCTGGATCACCATGTTTAGTCCCCCGCTATCGTGAACTCCTCCATTATATGGTCATCTTCAAAAATTCAACTAGCTCCATTTTAAGACCAGTGACTTTATTTTCCCCCTCCACACCACTCCTACAAAGAATTAGATTCTGACTCATATGTCCCAGCGAAAATGTATTCATGGGCTTCTTGTGCCAACATCTTCTTTTGCCAATCTAAACCGTTTCTCTCTCCCCCCAAAACATGGCCTTTGAAATATATGCTGCAATCATATCTCCCATCAGCCTGCGACTTGCCAGGATAAAAACTCTCTTTTCAGAGTATTTACACTACAGATTGCAGCACAGTATATATATACATCACAAGGCAGCTTTTGATGAGGGCAGTCTTTGTCTGACAGCTGGCAGCTCTCCGTAGTCTCTGACTAGATTTCTCTTTGCAGTTTCCATATATTTAGTACGCTTCCTATGTTGTGTCTTGGGCATCAGCATTTTAACAAATGTAAAGATCAGCCAAAGAATAAGAAATGTCTAATGCAAATATGCATGTATTTTTGTGTTTGTGTGCAAGTCCAATAACCAATTAAGAGGGCTAAATCAGTGATTTGATTACTACATGCAAGAAGACACATATAAAATATTGTAAATTAATTTATGTACTAAACCAAGCAAACAATTTGGAAGATTAGAAGTCAGTGTTGATAAAGTTAACATACTGAGGAGGCTTTTCCATATTTGCATTTAAAGCCAGGATTCAATGCTTTCTCCCCTGCAGTGTGGTTGTTCCTCCTGCATAAGTGGCTACAGGTATGAATCAGCTCTGAGGGACACATTCTTCCCCTGAGCTCTACGGAGGTCCTTACAAAGGTGAAAACGCATCGTTAAAGATTGTGCATCTGTTTGTACTGCTGTAGATAGGAAATGCTCCAAATTAAGCCTTTCCCTCTGCTATTTGCATAATTGGACACGTTTCCTTTAACATTAGGACAACATAAGTGACTAGACAAATCTTGTAACGTTGCCAGAATCACGTCCTCTGCATTTTCAGTGCTTGCAACTGGGAACTCAAAAGAGCTTCTTCCAGTCTCAATCACAGTTCTCATCCAGCAAAACTTTTTACTCACATAAGCTTATTTAGATAAAACAAGCACTCCAAATTCTCCCCAGTGTCTCAGGTCTTGCTTTTGTTTCAGAGGCCAGTAGAAACGTAGGAAGTCACCAGTTACCAGATTTAAGCCTAGGAGAAAACACAGCTCCTCCAGTTTCTCAGCGGCCTCTCGTATTGATTAATGCATGTAATCAGTATTGATTAGAGACAAATTTCCCTCTGCATAAAGAATTACATTAGCTCTCCTTATCCTGAAGAACAATAGTTACAGATATGGGTGATTAAAGGGGATAAAGTACAAATATTGATGCCATGAGAAAAATAAAGTCTTCCATCACTTGCTGCCCAGTTAAGCTCACCACATCTTAAGTATCAAAAGAAGAAAAGAATAACAATGTATGAATCATACTCGTTATTCAAGAAAATGAATAGCGATGCAAAGAAAGGTGGTGCATACAAATCCATCATATGAATAATACACTAGGTTCACTACCAGCTTTCCACTGATCAGTTCAAAGAATTTTGAGGGCTACATTTTGAATGATCATGTCATTTCTTACTGATGAATAATAATCACAGGAGTGGAACAATTCAACCATTTGGTTGGTGCCTGCTATTACATAATACAGACGAAGTGAACAAGAAGGTCAAATGCAAAATCCAATGGTAGGAAGTTACCTAGGTGATATTTTTCTCAGAAGAAACAACTTCAAAAGAGCAAATGTTATAAAATATGAAATTATGTGCAGTATCCAAAACATGTTGCACTCTTCTTACCACTTAAAAATGTAGCTTAGTCTTCTCATAAAGTAGCTGTAAATATGTTATTCTTTTCATCAGGTTCAGAGTACATACATGGATAATGTATTCTGACATATAAAGTGTACATATGCAAACACAGATGAGCAAAGACATACACGATGTACCTAGTCATAGAATCTGTGGCATCTCTGTAGTCAATTACAAGCCCCAGTTGTAAACATTATTTTCCTTGGGGAATATTTCAGTAATTAATGAATGCTGTTGTTGTGCGGAGGTGGAGCTGAGCGTGCTGACATTATGGTTTCCCCAGTGGTATAACCCCGACTGAATGATTCAACTTCCTTCCCACCATGCTAGACAGAGCTGAACTTAAAAATGTGTCAGTATATATTTATACTCCTTCTTTTCCAAGGGCAGCAGGGCTGTTTAAGTCTTCCACATCTGGCTGCTCTTTCCCACCCTTTTCCTGTGGGAAGTTCTTCTCTCACATCTTCGGCCACGGAGAAGGGGAAGAATAGCTGTGTGGGGGACTACACAGCAACCCAAAGGTCAGTGGAATCTTCCTGGGAAAGCTGATTGAAAGTATCGCTTTGCTTTGAAAAGTGATTTTGTAAAAATTGCGGACAGTTCTCCAAGCGACCGAGACATGCTCAGTCACAGAAACTGATTTAGGAAAGCTGGAGGTTCTGGTAGGTTGGAGCTCTACGATACACTGTAAAACTGCACAGAACTAAAAGTAATGTGTGTGGTGAAAGTCAAAGTAATAGACTATTAATTAAGATCAGTGCGGTTGATGGAGACTGCCTCTGGCATTCAAACTGTCTGACTGAACCGTGTGGACCAGCTCTTGTTTCTCACAGCGTGTCTACACTGCGCAATTGGCATGCAGCACAGAACAGCCTGACCAGACTTCAAGAGATCCCGGGTTGCATGTCAGGAAAAATCTAGCAGCAGTGACTGGAAGCTCTACATGAAGAGTCATCAGAACACAGAATCAAAGACTTGTTCTTTACAAGATAACCCGAGTGTCTTTACACAGAGGTTTGTTCTCAAGTGTGAACATTTTTTTTTCAGGAATCCCAGAAGCTCAGTGAAACAGCATCTCTATCTGGTTATCTGAGCTTTCTCTTTGAGTCACAGGCAAGACACTCTGCCCCCCTCTCAACTGAAAGTTTGGACTTCAAGACAGCAAAGTATGTGAGGATATTAAGTCATACAGTCCCTGGGCTGTGTTGATGCTGGGAAAGAAGAAACATTGATGCTTCAGAAGTTATTCTGAGCATACAGAACTGATAACGATAACAGGACCCCACAGCATCCCTTTTGCATGGCCGTATTTAGAAAGGAGTTCCGGTTTAAGCCTTAGCATCTCACTTCAGCTGGAACACATTATTGTTCTCTTTTTGCTGCTCCCCCCACCAGACAAACCTCCGTCGGCAGAGGCTACAGTCGTGCAGAACTCCACTGAGTAATGCAGGTAATGCGTACATGCACAGACGATGCATGCAATTCCTGACCTCAGAAAGCCCCTCTACACAGATCAGACTGCAATACTCACACCTATTGCATGTCTTAGAAAGACTCAAAAACCAAAACCACAACGCCATCCTAATTTAAGAGATTATCTCCTCCACTTCTTTCACACAAATCAAGGTGTCACTTTGATGCACTGCTCATGTGGAAAAGTAGAAGAGGTGAAAAGAAGCCAACCCTCACAATCCCATAAGGCACATGTCATTCTCTAAATGTGCCAAAACTCATGTTGTCTGGTTTGGCTTCAGCAAGGCACCTAATATATCTTACTGAGGCACCTCATGTGATTCATTATGGCTAATCAAACCTTAAGTACTTAGGCAAATCCTGACCCCAGGAGAGAATATGCTGAGCCTGGGAACAGCGTGTGTGTACAGGAAACTCTAAAGCTGTAAAGCAGTGGTTAATATGTAAGCAACCTGCCGATAACTGTAACAAAAACTATGTTTTCCTTGCAGATGAGTCTGGGCAAGTTTCTTGGCATGCGTGCCTTCTACTTTTAGACATTTCATTGACACCGCCTCGGTTGCTCAACAGCTGAGACTTGCATAGGTTGCTAGAGGTAATTGTTGGTTACCGCAACGCCGCCGTTTACGGGAAAACAGATGATTGCACCTCTCCTGCCACTCCCCCTTACACTCCCCTTGGTACACCCCCCGACCTCTCAAATGGCAGGCCTGCTTTATGCAGCTGAAGATCAAGTGCTGCCAGGATTTTTTTCCTACTGTTATGGAAAAGCAATAATTCATTTCTGACTCTACATAGCCAAGATCTCTAAAGAAAATAAACACCCAAACTGTTGGGGGGGTGGGGGAGTGGGGAAGTCATCCAGTGTTCATGTAAATATACTTTAAAATCTTCATACCTTTTTTTTCTGCAGATGGGTAATGAATTATTTAGAGACACACTACTTTTCTGTGATTTATTTAAATACTCCATTGCTGTTGTTCAATATAATACAATACAGTCATTTTTATTTATTAGCACAGATTAAAAATACTTACTGGCTTTTTTTTCCCCCCTTGTAAACTTTTTTCACTCTGTGTTTGTATTTGAAAAGTTTAAAGGACAATCTGTCCTGCATAATAAAAGCTCTTATTTATCTAGTGGCTAAATGTATTCCAGGCAGCCAAAACGTGAAGCTTCTGTTCTGCCAAGTAATTCTGTCATGACTTGATGGGTATTAACCTGTTTGCAAGGAAGAATGCTTTCATTTTTATGGTATTTGCATTCCTCACAGAATCACTGACTCTGAATAATGTTGCCTTGAACTAGGTGGAGAAATCATCAGGCAGCACAGCTCATAAAATTTCCCTGAAAACATTATTAATAGAATTAATGTATCTAGCCCCATAGCTAAGTACCTGTAAGCGAACTTTATTTTATAAGTTGTGTTACCCTTATTAGGCATGTTGGGTTTGTTAGAGAAAGGTATTCTTGCCTCCTCTTTTTCCTCATTTCCATCCCACCTCTCTGCATTTCTGAGCCTTTTTGTGTAATGTATTACTGACCTATAAGCCTGTGCTAACATCCTGTATTCTGCTATACACATCAGTCACAATCAGTATCACAAACTGTACCTAAAGACATGTCAGACTCCAAAAATCAGGATAGTTGTTTAAAAGTCATTAGGTTTTTTAGTGTTAAACTTTATGTTATTTATCTTCAGAGCCTTGTTTTCTGAGCCTCACCTGGATCAAGACATATGTTTTCCAGGCTTTCTTTACAATGTAAGAAGAGGTTTTCTCTCAAACGTAGACTCAGGATGTTGAAGAAAGCATCTTAAAACTTACAATTAGATTGTAGAAGTTGGTAGTGCCGATTTTTGTGAGATCAAAATCTCACAAAAACCTACAGAGCAGTCTCAAATTCAGAGGAAAAGAGGTAGATAACTCTATACATGCCGCCTCCAGTGCATGATGGCCCTCTTCTCCAGGCTGATTTCCTGTACCGCCACAGAGATAGGTGACCACTCTATTCTTTCTCACTGACTGGCCATTGTCATACTCCTATGTAGTTATGTCATGTGGTGAAAGCTATTTAACAGCAGAGTGACCCAAGACGACTGCAAAATGGGAAAATAAGGCCACTTTAAGTGTTTAAATGGAAAATTACATGTTTAATCTTGAAGACTCTAGTTTACTACATGTATTCATTAAGCATATTAAGACATCTCTTCAGCATTTCTTCCTGTCAATACACCCCACAGGACAATCAATACTCAGAATAGAAACAATTAAAAAACCAACCTAGTGAAAAACAAAAAGGTGAAAGGAATACATTAACTGGAAAAAGACTGTAATTTACAGCATGAGAGCCCAGTCCTGCATTTCTATTGCATCACTCAAGTAGAAGAGTGGGGAAAAAAGAGAACGAGCCATTATTTTTTTACCTTTGTTTTATGCATGTGATAAAAATCTCATCACTCGTATCAGCTGAAGAATGGGGTTGGGAATGGTCGTTTTGTATTCCTGCAGTAACAGCACATACAGTGCAGCAATAATAAGCAGGGTAACTGGAAATTTCAAATAACTGATTTTGTATCACTGGTTTGTCGCGACTAACTTATTCTGTTGCTCTTAATCATTTCAGCATCTGACTTCTGACATGTAATGTGGTATAATCACATAGGGGACTTAGTACAACTTTTGCATTTACAAATCCAGCTACTCTAAAAGTACCTTTCAATAGTGTTCAGAAGATTTTATGCATCACACACATCATTTATTGATACAGATCAGAACATTTAGTCAAACCTGTTGTCGTGCACACATGGCAAGGGCAAGAGCAAATAACTTTCTGAGTGCCAGTGTTTTGGTTGAATAGGCTTCCCATTAGTAACATAATTTCTCTGAATAATTGATGTGCACCGTGAAAAAAAAAATCTTTGCTGTACTGCGTTATTGATGTAGCTGTTTCTTAGTAGGCTGATGACACTCCCTACTATACCTGAGAGGTCCAGAAAAGGGAAGATGAGAAATTCTACTGAGAATTTAGACATAAAAGTAGTCCAACCACATGGGAACATGAGTGTTTAAGAGAATGGTCCATGATTTATTCTTCTGCAGACAAACAGCAAATTGTTCATTCCTCTGAGCCGTAAGTTCACTTTGTGAAGTACTAAGTCACTAAAGAATCACTCCCCAAATATGATTTTGCTCTCCTTATTTCATCAGGTTGGCCCTCTGCTTGATGATAGGAAATAAGAGACTCACAGTACGAGGGCTGAATCAGAGTTATAGGCGCTTGGCTTGTTTCAGATTTGCCGTTCTCAAAGAGCTTCCCTGTAGGAGAAAGGCAAAGCCCAGCCAGGTTAAAGATGGAACTTGATCTACTTTTGAAAGGAGCGAGACAATGTCCTAGTCTCAACAAGGGCAACAAAGGTACTTAGGGGCATTTCTATTCAGCAGTAGTGATGGCAGCAGGGATCTCATTCATTCTCTGGATGAATTCTTGTCTGCTTACCTGCAGTCACGGAGATAGGGAGTCATTGCTGATTCCAAACATGCTCGGGGAGCTTTGGTAAATAAGCAAGTCTTGGGGATGTTTGTAGTCAGCACTGAACTTCATGACTCTACTAGCTTCTGATCTAGCTGGTTTAAAGCTGGGCTGTGAGTGCATTCAAGAGCTGCAGTGGCACCTTTGATTGTAGGATACACGCGCTCCCTGGGAGGCTACAAGACCAGCAAGCTGGAGTAACTGCTGTTTGCTTTAATTACCTGATGCATTAGTACATTCTAAACATTTGAATTGGAACAAGTGGCTAGCGATAAATCTCAGGCTGAGATAAATCTCAGGCTGACAATCTCAGTTTGAGCATCCCAAAATGAACACTGTTCCAAAAACAGGCACTTCACCTTGGCTGCACAGTCGGCAGGAAAGGACTTTCCGCTGAAGAAAAGGGAAGCTGCAGCCGTGCAGGACTACCAGACCTCCCAGAAACATGTGTGCTGAGCTTTGTGATGCTCTGCTGCTTTTCATAAAAGCATTTATGGATCTGTCAACATTTCAAAGCCACCACAGTGACTGAGAGAGCAGGGAAAGGCTTTTCAGTTTTTAACAGAGCAACGCAGTATGATTAGGGCTGAGATAATATCTGGCCATTTCTCCTGGTTTAGGTGGCGGCATTTCAAAACCCCATTTATACAGGATGTCAATATTAAAATTTACACTTCAAAGGTAATATTGGCAGAGGAAGACACTAATAACCAAAACCTACACAAATAGGCATTAATTGCTTAACTGAAAGGAATAGTGTTATTTATCATGGAGACACCTCTACTGAAGACAGACAACTCCTTGCTCGAAGGGCAAATGGCATTTAGACCCC
This sequence comes from Eurypyga helias, assembly GCF_000690775.1. Classification (NCBI taxonomy): domain Eukaryota; kingdom Metazoa; phylum Chordata; class Aves; order Eurypygiformes; family Eurypygidae; genus Eurypyga; species Eurypyga helias. The sequence goes on from NW_010254281.1 coordinate 24,620, forward strand.
AGAAAAATGAAACAGAAGGGAATATATTCAATCTGCAAGTCATCTACCAAAAAAAAAAAATAAAAAGAGGTCTAGGAGTGTGCTGGGTTCAGCCAGGA
>NW_010254282.1:0-10066 GCF_000690775.1 Eurypyga helias
CACCTCCCGGCGCCGCGGGCTGCATCGCCAGCAACGCGCCCGGCGCCGAGGCCCGGAGAACGCCCAAGCGAAAACCCCGTCTGGGTTATTTCGAAAGCCAAGTCGCCGTTGCGAAATCCCGGCTTGTAAAAACTCCCCGGCAGAACCCCAGCAGCAACCCCGGCTCAAGGCAGCTACAGGTGCTCTGCCCCTGCCTACCTGCTCCCCACTCTCTGGAGGCTGCAATTACCTTTTCCACTGTTTCTTAAATGGATGATTAGTTTTATTTATTTTTTCCCCCCCCTCTTCCTGACTCCTGCAGAAGAGATCAAGCGAAAGAGAGGAAACCAAAGCTTGGCCAAGCTTTAGACACGCACAGCTGTTCCAATGGACCACTCGCACGCCGAAAGCGAAGAAGACGCCTGAGCGTGCGCGGGATCGCGGCGCGATGCTCGACAGCGAAACAAGTACAGCCAGTGATCCCTCAGTGCTGTCAAAAACCCTACGTACCCAGCAGTGAAATCCTGTTGGTTTTTTCACCCCGTGAGCTCTCTCCATTACCGAAATCAGGGCTGGGGCTTGTCACGGCAGCAGGTCGGGTGTTTTTTTAATTGTCAACCATGCGGCAACATTTGCTCTCTTTTTATTTTTAGGCATCCCTTTAAAACTATAGAGGAAATCATCCAAAAGAAGTTTGTTCAAACGGCCTGTCAGTTTGAGGAAGTGAAATTAAACCAGAAAAAAAAAAAAACAAAAAAAACCCTGAATCCTAATAAATCACACATCCACACACACAAAATTGGAGAAATCTGGGCATGCCTCCAAAGCCAAGTAAATGGATGATAAACAAAACAAACCTAGCTCTGCCTGGTAATAAAGGCTTCCACAGTGGGAATTTCTCACCCGGGAATCACTTCCACCGAGGGCACAGCTCATGGCACACAGGGAACTTCCCCACTTCCCAGCGAATATGTGCCTCCAGGGACTGCCAGCAATGCCATCCCACACTGAGTGGGTCCCAACCGGCGCAGATCCCGTGCTGCCACTGCTTGCATGGATTTTCCCCCCGGCAAAGCCCTGGACCTTTGCGGGAGTACGCCCCGGCCCCGCTGCAGACGGATCGATGTCCCCATGATGCAGAGAGGGCGGCTCTTTGGTTTTCCTGGAGACATGGGAAAGCCTCGCTCTTCCCTCACACAGGCTCGAGCCCTGGGCTGGCAGCAGGGACCTGCTCGGGGTCCACAGACCCACAGGGAGCAAACAAGACTCACAACTTGCAGAAAGAAAACACCATGGAAAACAAAAGCAATGGAAAGGGCAAGAGGAATAAAGATGAAGATGCTGAAATAAACCCCCTCCCAAGCATCCAGGTGCCTGAAGGAGGCAAAGCCAGCATACGGGACAGCCAAAAAAGCAGCAGCCAAGTCTCCTTTCAACCTTCAGATGCAGCTTCCCATTGATATGGATGCAAAACCATGCCCACCCCCATCTTTTCAGACCACCCAGCAGGAGGGAGAGCAAAGGGAGGAGGGCAGGGGCGCACACTGCGATGTGTCCCAAGGAGGACGGTCCGGTGACCCCTCTACATGCCCAGAGCTGGGTTTTGGGGGGCGCATACCGCAGGGCACAGCTGGGCCAAGAGCCGAGGGTTTGACAGCAAAGCTGGTGGAGGGGTGGGCTTCTCCACAGCACCTGGCACAGTCCCTGCCACGGCCAGGAGTGAGCCCCCACCACAGAGACCTGACCCCAAGCAGACAGCCCACCCCCTCCCCAATTTCCTCTTTGTTTTCCAGCAGAGACTGCCACGAAACAGTTAAAGGTTTCTGAGCTGGGCTCTCCTGAATGCTCCAGTTAAAAGTCCACCGGGCATTTTCCCATCGTGGACTTTAGCCCCGGAGCATAGCTGCGATAACACACGTGGAGGTGCCAGCTTGCCAAGGGATCAGCAGGACGGGTGCCACCCGGGTGGGCAGCCCCCGCCAAGCACACGGGGCTCCACGCAGGACAGAAAACTACAAAAACAGGCCCTGGAACAGGGTTTTGGGTTTCAGTAGCGTGAGGTTACACGGAGCATTTGAGTGGGGAGCAGTGGTGGGCTACAGAGCTCTGTGTGCATCTCCACGTGGGAGCTGACCCACCTCTCGTGACAATGATTTGGCTGCCCCCCAAGAGCCTGTTTCACCCATCTCCAGCCTGTAACAGGCACCCACATACAAATTCTCCCCATGGATTTTGCACAGGAGCAGATCCTAGAGATTTCTCTCCCCGTTGGTCCCAAGGGAGACGGAAGGACAGAAGCCATGCTGCTCTTCCTGCTGGGAACAGACTCTCCTCTCCAAGGTTGTCTGCAAATCCTCTTTCACCAGAACTGCACATACCATTTTTTAAAAGCTGGGTGATGTAACCAACCAGTATTTATAATGCTGAAAACATCCCAAAGCTCCATCTATTCCAGCTCCCAAGCACACTGTGTACTCTTAATAAAATAATTGCAATGATGAATAGCTCCTTATAACATTCTTCTTCTGCAGCTACTGACAGGGCCAAGAGCCGGGATGGAAAGTCCTTATCCTATACGCTCCTTCAAGGTACATTAAGGATTTTACCTCTTCACGGCAAACGATACAGTAAAAATTTGCAAAAGATGTCAGTCCTGTACCACGCCATCCCACCATGCAGAGAGGAACAACAAACTCCTCTCCCCCCGTCCAGCCGCATCATCATCTTAATAATAAAGTCGGCAAATCACAGCGGGTCAATCTCAGCCCGTAGCTGAGCTGACACGGTCTTGAACCCACTGGATGAAACCAATGCCGAGCTGCTGACCCCACTGGCCCTCGTGGGGTCTGTGCCAGCCAAACCGCCCTGGCAAAGGCTTCTCCGCCAAGGGTCGCCCACGACCCCAGCCACAGGGCCAGGCAGCATTGGAGGCTCATTTCAACTGCTTTTCAAACAAGGCTGCAGATTTAATCATTCTCTTGCAGGTCCTCATGTGCCTGTGATAATTTGAACAATTACAGGGTGAAGCCAATGTGCTGGGGTTTGGGATTTTTTGTAGAGACATTTCTACCTTATTAATTTGTAAAGGTGCATTCAACACGGGCACACTGGCTTTGTCCCCCCTTCCCATGCAAAGCAAGCTTTTATTCCCTCCCAGCCCGGGCCAGGCTCTCGGTGCTTTCTCAGAGTCTCTGCTCTCAGACTTCACCTGAGCCATCAGGACCAGCCAAGGAAGAGCACTCACCCCATCGCCCAGCTGGGACCCAAGGGACGCCCAGACCAGGGAACTTGCACAAGGGGAACCAGTGGCCGAGAGGGACTCAGGATCAGCCCTCACCACGGCTCTGGGGACGTCCCAGCACCCAGCCCTGCGTGGGGGAGAACTGGCAGGACCGGCTTCTCCTGCCCCACGGGCAACTCCCCTCGCCCAGCACGCGCAGCCAGCCCCACGTTCACCCCTTCCCACCCACTGTGGGTAGTGAGGACCCCAACTCGGCCAAATGCCACCACTCCGAGGAGACCTGGGAGGATGCCTGGATCAACCCTACATCTCCTGCGCTGCTCAGGGTTTTGGGGAGGCACAGGGAGAGGTGAAGCCTCCCCACTGGCATAGGTGGGGGCTTTAGATGGGAACCACGCTGTTATCTGCCACCCGGGGCTTGCTGCAAGAAATCCCTGCCCTGCAACATTTCCTGCCCACACCTAGAGCCCATAAAACCTCGCTGGAGAAGCCAAACATGGATTTCAGTGCCCACCCAGCCTCGGCTCCCATGGCATCAACCCGGCCGAGCAGAGCGCTGGGTGCCTGCAGGGAGCAGCGCCGAACCCCCTCGGCAACAGCAGCACAGACAGAACAACAAAGATGAGAAAACACAGCGACGGAGCCAAACCAACCCTTGGGTGACCGATGGCCTCCGATTTCCACCGCCTAAACCTGCCCTGCAGGTGAGGCACGACTTGCCATAAGGGAACTCCTGGCTTCCGCACCCCCCCACCAGAGAAGGGTGAATCCAAGGCAGAGCTGTACTGGAGCTCCAAGGCAAAGCTCTGGAGCTGTGGGGCAGCACCACCACCAAAACACAACTCGAAACACAGGCAAAAAACATCATGAACTCAATCTGTCTCCCAACCCCAAAAGCAGCAGAGAAATCTGGTGGCAGGGTGTCATTTGGGGTGCTCCACACAAGCAAAACCCTGTGCAGCATCACACCCCGCCCCAGCGCATCTGGGATTCCAGCTCCCAGCAAACCCTCGGGATTCCTGCTCCCAGGAGCTCCCCAGCTCTGAACTGCTGTTTAGATAAAGTCTCCAACCTTTGCAAACCATGGGTATCAGCCGGCCTGGGGCCAGGCTATCTCCGGCAGGGATCAGGCTAAGCCTTCCTAAGTGCTGAAATGGGGGTCTGCAGGTAGTTGTCCCAGGAGCCTTAACTCCTCCCAGAGTCACCTCTGATGTCTGGTCCCTCATGCCGAGCACAGTCACCCGCAGAAAACCAGCCCAGCGAGGATGGCAGTAGAGAGGACGGGGATTTCGGGCTGCACCATGGCAGGACAGCTTCCAGCATGGGTCATCTCACCCTGCCCTCCCCCAGCTCTGCTCCCTACCATGGGGTCAAGCGGCTGTGGTGCTCCCCCGGAGCTGCCTGAGCATCCTACAGATCCCACGCAGAGGCTTGGGGAGAGCACACTGCCAAGCACAAAGGATTAACGCCACGGCTGGCACAACCTGCTCACAGCACGCCCACCCAGCAGACCACAATTTGCTTAGGGATGCAGAAAGTTTCGGCTCTAGCAGGTTTATCCTGACAGGAAGGGAGTCTGGGTGGCCTGTGGAGGTACAGGAAACCCCTTTCTATCACGCACATCGCTCCACTTCCTCTGGATTTCTTTAACCTTTCACTCTTGGCCTGATTTATGCCTTCACACCGATTTTTGCATGCGTGCACTTCCCTGCTCTCCACACCAGCAAAAACCCTGGCAGGGCCTGGGCAGCCTGGAGCTGGAGCAATGTCTGCAGGGAAGCCACCTCCGCTGCCTCTCTCCAGAGGAGCCGGGTTTTAGCAGGCAGCGAGAAGGGGAACACGCACGCTGCTAGGCTGGGTACCCAACACACAGCTCCCAGCCACCCGCGGGATCCGTGCCCGTCAGCGTGCGATGGGGAGGCAGCAGGCAAAGCACTGGAGCGGCTAATCTGGGACCCCAGGGAGACGTCCCAGCAAAGGAAAACCGGAGATGGAGGTTTTGCTGCAAAGGCACCGGCACAGCACGCGAAGGATGGACTCAATTGTCCTTGCAGAGAGGGAAAGGACCCACAACCTGCTCAGCCCTGAGCCCACCGAACAGGGAAGCAGCAGACTGAGGAGGCGCAGGGCTGGGGGTGCTGCCACTCGCTCCCCATCCCTGGGATTAGCCACTCCAGCTGGGATGCGGCAGGCAGCACTCCACCGAGAAAGGGCATTCCCAGCACCACAAGCACATGGAGCAGTGCCAGGTGATGCCTCAGAGGCAGGAGGGCATGAGGGCGGTGGGGACACAGCCTTAACGTCACCTAAAGGGCCTCTTGGGCGGGAAGAGCAGCATCTTATTCCCAGCTTCACAGGGATCCCAGCTCAAGAGGAGGAAAACATCAGGCCGCGTCAGGAAAACAGCTTCCCAGGAGCGGATGAGGGGAATATACCTCTGCCAAGGCTGCTCCAGGGCAGCGTCTGTGCAGGGACAGCGGCACAGAGCCCGAGGAAAGACTAGGTTGGGTGTCTGGGGAGGAATCACAGTTAAGGCCAATCCTTCAGGCTCCCAGTTGGGGCATTTTTAACCTGTGCAGCTGGATAAGTATGGAGGGTGGGAGCGGGTGGCCCTGGTGTCACCAGCCATCAGCGGGGAGGAGGGATGCAGGGACACAGCCAATGCACCGCCCTGGGCTCTCCATCCCTGCTCTCACGTCCTAAAGCTCCACGCAACAGCCCGCACGGTCCCATCCTTACAGCTGCCACCATTCAGGGAGGAAAAGAAGGGAAAACTCTGAAGCGAGAGCAAGCCAAGAAAGCGTCTCTTCTTCCAATTTGCATGGGACGTGGCAGGGCACCCCCAAAAGCCACCCACTCGCAGCATTCCCCCAGCCCGGCACAGCCACCGCAGCCAAAGGGAAATGAAGTCGCAAAGGTTATCGTTTTGGTGTTTGACTGAGCATAAAAATCCTGCTCTGAAAACAAACAAAAAAAAGGGAAAAGGGGGAAAGGGAGAGCTGGGAGGGGGGCGAGAAGGGCAGCGATGCACAGCACGACAGCCCCAGAAACATGGGAGAGGGGGTGTACAGGGGCTTGCAGCACACTAACACACATCCCCATCTCAGAAGTTTCCTGGGAAAATAAATGCAAAGTCTGTTATAAAAGTTTATCTGCGTGTGTGAGAGAGCGAGTGCGCCTGACTACGGTATAGAGATGTCATTATTTTCATGCATCTGCCTTACCCAATTTTATTTAGTTGCTTTCTGCACCATTTCATGCTCATTCTGCTGCTGAGCTAGACAATTGCTTTATAACTCTAGGGTGCAATTTCACTGTCTGTGAGCCACACGCACGCTCACGCACACGGGGTCTTCGCTGGGATGGAGCAGGGAGCTGCACCTCCCTCCCTCCCCAGCCCGGCGGTGGGAGCTTGCCTTGAAATGGGTTTTCTTAATAAATTTAAAAAAAAAAAAAGGAGAGAAAATTAAATTAAAATGCTAAACCACCATCTCGAATGTATTCTAATTCAAGGAGTACATGGGGGGGCGGGGGCAGACCCAGAAAGCAGCAGCTCCCCATTAAGAATAAGGAGGATGAACTGGAGGGCAATTTGCTCTCTCACGCTAAGCGACGGCAGAGAGACGGAGCCCGGCAGGCTGGAGGGCAGACGCGTCGTGAATCACGCTGGATTTTTATGATCCATTGAAAGTCACACTTGAACAAGTGCAGGTCAGGCGGGAGGGCTGGCCGTGCAGGTGACGGGCTCCGAGACGGCGGTTTTCAACTTGCCGAACTTGTCTGGCCCTTCGCAGGGACCCCTGCTTTTGCTCCACATCCCTAACAGTGCCCCCCAAGTCTCCCCCCAGGCTGCAGGAGCCCCACAGGTGTGGGTCAGGGCAGCCGTAGGGTGCAAGCGGGTGTCCCCAGCAGCGATGCGAAGCAGCACGGGGACACACACCTCCCTGACACGGCTCGGGCGAGCATCTCCGCCACGACGTGCTGCTGATACGCCGTTATCTGCTGCTGGCCTGGTCCTGCTCGGTGGCGTTAGAGGCCACAGCTTGTCCGTGCAGGGCAGAGCCCACAGCTTCCCTAGGATGATAAAGTCACTCGTCTTCCAAAAATGGGGCAGCACGAAGAGATGGAAGCAAAAGGGGAGCCCAGCATGGTCTGGCAAGGATGAGCGGTGGGGAAAGGGTGTCTCTCTGTCTTTTTTCCCACATTCTGCAAGAGCCCCCACCTGCACAGGGGTCCTTAGGGTGCAGGGCTGGGAAGGTGCAACAGTGGCAAGCCGCTCTCACCCATCCCTTGCCATGCCCGGGGCAGCCAAAACAGCTTCCCCAGCCTGGTGCAATGCCCCTGGGTCTGCTCCTCCCGCTCCCTGACCCTGCTCCTCCCTACGCCCCTTCGTGCCTCTGCCATCGCTCACCATCTCGCCCGCTCGCAGCAAGCCTCCTCCGTCGCCTCCCATGCCAACCCCGTCTCGTCACCTCCGCATCTCCGGGCGGATCTCGGCTGGAAGCTCACCCCCTCTCCCGCGTTTCTCCTTCCGCTCTTGCTTCACCCCTGCCGTTGCCTCATTCCGACTCCAGAACTGGCACGCAGGAGACGCGCTGCCCACAATGAAAATTGTCTCACAGCAGCCCACAGAGTTCACAGCAAAAAAAATAAATAAAAACCAACAAAAACCCCAAACCAAAAAGAAAACCAACTTTCCAGCACTTACTCGTCAGCCAAAAATGGAAAAACAATAATCCAGTGTTTTTGCCTTTGCGCCCAGCACCGCGTAGCCAGCTGAAACTAGCCGGGGCATCCCTCCCTAATCCGCTCCTGGCAGCCCCGGCACAAAGGATTTGCTCCATGAGCTGAGGGGGCAGTAAACCCCGGGGCAGGGTCTCCAGGGCTGCCCTCAGCATCCTTCCCTTTATTTCTTCTTTTTAAAGTCAGTAAACGCTGAAGAAAGCCAAAACTCCACAAAAGAGGAGACCGGGAAAAGTAACAACCAGATGGGAATCCCATTACCATTTTACTGGTCCCAAAGACCAGTATTGCACCTTTTATCTCTCTGCTCCGCGGCCGACGCAATCTGGGCAAAGGGTTACGGCTCAAACCCAAACACACCACCAGCCTCCGCTCAGGGCCCACCAAAACCAAGAGATTAACCCCACCCCACCCTGAAAAAACCATCCCTCGGGGTTTGAAAGAAGGAGCGATGCCCGTGGCAAGAGGAACCATCTTCCACTGGAAAGGGGATGCTGAAGCTTAATAAAACAAATATTTTGGGTGTTTCTTCCTTGCCCTCTGGTTAGGGAGCACCTGGCTTACAGGCCAAAAAGCACCTTGGGGTTTATTTAGCTATCAAGCGCTGGGACCCTCAAAAGCCCACCGGGAGCCCTGCGGAGCTCAGATCCCAGACGGATCTGCTCTGCGGGGCTGGAAGCCGCCAGCCCAGCCGAGGTTTCACAACCACCCCACGCCCTCGCTCCGGGCCCCGTTCCCAGCTCTGCCGGTGCTCCGACGCACCCGCGTGCCTCAGTTTCCCACCCTGTTTGTGTCTCATCTGGGCAGACGACGAGTTTCCAAGGCAAGCTCCGGCCTCTCCTAATGTGCAGAGGCAGGAGCTGGCACAAACGGGGCTGCCATCGGAATTACAGCCCCAAGGTGCAACCTTGAAACTTTTATTGTCAATCACAATAAAAGAGGAAAAGAAACCCAACCATTTTATGCATACGAGTGGTCTGTTTGAACAGGATTATCTTTTAACTCCACGTTAAACAATTTCAAAGGAGGGGAGCTGCGTTTGGGCTTAATTTGAACCCTTCCTTCCCTTTCTTGCGAGGGAATCGTTCCCTGTTTATCTCGGTAAACACCCTCCATTTTGCAATGCTCCGTCTCCTCTACATCAAAACTCAGGTTGTTCCCCCGACTTTGCTTTTTCTAAGCAAAATGTTGTCAGAAAAGGCAAGTTCTCACAGCCAGTTTCCATCTCAACAGCAGAGCCTTTTCCCAGGCTAAATTGCTTCTGTCTGAAGATCTCCTAGCAGTCGGAGCTGGCTGGCATGTGTGGGGATCCTTCTGTAGGGCTTTTTTAAAAAAAAAAAAATTTCCTTATTTGCAATATTATTTCATCTGCTCTGCGCTGCCTTGATGTTCAAGCAGCCTTTGGAGAGACGCAGCCACTCCTCCCTCCTCCTCTGTCCTCCCTCCAGGCACACGCTTCCCTTTGAGGAGGAGGAGAGGGGAGAAAGAAAATAAAAAGACAAGCAAAGAGAAAAATGTCAGAAAGCTGCTTTTTGTGTGCGTGTCAAACGTTCAAAGTTATTCCAGAGTCTAGTCTTTAAATGTAATAAAATACAGCAACTCCTGACAAAATCAATTAAAATAAAACCACCCAGGCTGTCTCCCCTCTTGCTCTGTAGCTACACTGACGCGGAGAGCACACCTGGGCCTTTTAGGGAGCAATTACGGAACGCCGGGTTGGATCCTGCACCAGCGGCGTGCTCGCTCCGCCAAGCATCCCTTCGCGCCACGGGCCGGAGCGCGGAGAGACCCAGTTCCAGCGACGGGACGCAACGATGGGGAGACACATTGGGGATCCGAGCCAGAGAAGAGGATTAATTAGAGCCCAATTAGGTTACAGAGCTCCCCGGGAAGGTCCCTGCAGTACCCAGCCGGCAGCGATTTGAGGTGTCCCTGGCTTTGGTTACCACTGGCAGCCCAGTTTGGCAGCGAGGAGCCCGGCTGGGGGGCAGGGCCCCCCTCGGCATCCCCGTGCTCCATCACCACCGCCCTCGGTGAAGCCCCTCGCCAAGGGCCACCACCTCTTCCCGTCTCACCGCCTCCCGCAGCAGGGTCTGGGGATAC
>NW_010254282.1:10080-14030 GCF_000690775.1 Eurypyga helias
TGCGGCGTTGCTTTCAGGCATCCGAGAGCCCCGGGGGAATACCCTGCTCACACATGATCCCTGCCCCCCACCCCATCCAAAAGGCACCGGGATGCTCGTAGGAACAAGCATCCTGTGCAAAAAACAGGAGCAAAGAACACCCCAAAGCCCAAGCCCCTGCTCCACAGCACCCCAGCTCCACTGTTTGTTTTCTTAACCATCCTGCAAAAAGAAAAAAACATTAAAAAAAATCAAAAAATTAAAAATTCAGGCTCTGGCATATGGGAATCCACCTCTGCTCCCAGAAAACAATACTCCAAACAAAAAGGTTTTTAACCCGTTTCTTAATAAATATTTATTTTTGCCTTCAAGACGTGGGTGGGACGAAGCCAGGGTGTATTTTCCAGTGAAATGTTTTGATTCCCCCCTGGATTTTCCAAAAATTTTTATCCCCCCCCTGGGTTTCCCCCCCCCCCCCCCCAACAGGAGCAAAATGCCAATAATAATATTTGCAATGAATAACTAAAATTCTGTGGCTTTCTCCCCCGCGCTCTTTTAAATAAATAAAATGCCCTAAATACGCGAAACACAAACGCTCTCTCCAATGCAGCGGGACGACGTGGAGTAAACTCAGGGACCCTCAGAGGATTTATTTAACTGTCACAGACCAGACTCTGAAAGAGGCAAAAATTCCTTCCCAGTTTGTTTTGCGGATGTCAACCGGGAGAGGTGGAGCCCTACACCACGCTCCAGCAAGGCAGACCACGATCACGCTTTATCTCTTGCTCCTACGAGGCCGCTCTCTGGTGCGGCACCGGGAGACCCACGGAATCAGCCAGCATCTTCCAGACGTGGGGCAGAGGATCCCTCCTTCCTCACTGGGATGGTCAAGACAAGCCACGACACTTTTGTCTCTTTCAGAATTCTTCCTCCCTAGGGATTTCCATATCAACTAGAAATTTCTGAAGCCAAAAGAGGCAGGATTGAGGATCGTGCTGAGGCCTCAACCCAGTCATGGGCTGCCACCAATCTGCCTTGGGTTTTGCACGACAACCCGCCGCATCCCAGCCACATCCCTGTTGGCAAGGCGAGGGGATGCGGGATGAAGATGTCTCAAGGATGCTCGCGACTTGTCCACCCCCACGCTTCGGGTTGCTCCCCCCCCAGCTGGACACGGGGACTTGTTTTGCTGTTTTCCTCGGAGGCGTTCCCGCTCCGGACTCGGCAGGGCCACGCACGGCCAGTTCTCACCCCACATCCTGAGCAGCTGCAGTCGGCCCTGGCGCGGCCGCGCGGGTGGGAAGACGGACACACCGAGGTTGCAACCCGGTGAACTGACCTCCTAGAGGGAAGCACCGGCCTCGGACACCCGTTAACTGTTGCTTCCCTCCACGAGGATGAGCCTTGAGGGAGGGTTCCCCAAGCTCACCATCTCCCTTGGCTCCCCAGGAGCTACCACCTTCTGAGGGGAACGGGCAAAGAAGGAAATGAAGCGATAAAAGGATTGCCACGGTCGGAGCCTTGGGAACACGCAACAGCCCGAAGAACAGAGTTCCTTGGATCACACCTCATTCCCAACCTGGCCTCGTACAAAGCCCGACCTCAGCACATGCACCCCACCAGGCCAGAGATGTGGACCCCCCAGCCCCGCAGGCACTTGCGGGATGGCTTTTTCTTGCTTTTTTTGCTTCTCCTGCAGACTCGGCACAGCCCAACCCCACCAAAGGAACAGGAGCAACACATCGCCCATCATTCAGGATGCAGTAATGAGACCTGTAGCCCCGGACAAGGGCCCCGAGGTGTTGGGGGCTGCGGTAGTCCCCGGGCGGGCAGGAGGGCTGTCTGCAGGGAGACAGGCGGAAGGCACAGGCGGAAGGCACCGGCAGCACCGCAGCCCCTGCCATCAGGTTGTCCTGGGAGCGGGACAGCAGACGGAGCCACAGGGCGACGGCGTCCAGCCCAGGAGATGCCCGGGGACATGCTGTCCTCGCCAGGAGCCTCTGCCTGGCATCTGCCAGCAGCTCCCGAGACCAGCAGGAAAATTAGATACTACTATTATAAGTGCCCAGCACTGGCCACGCTTCCACCCATGACATCAGCAGGGTTATCCGAGTCTAACCACGGGCAGGACTGGCCCAGGAACCTCCACCGGGTTATCCTTCTTAGGCCAAATTGAGCTGGGATTTTGATGGAGCCACACAGTAACGGAGCCTGATTCTGGACCCCACAGTTGCTCCCGTTCTCCAGCTCAGGCCCACACTGGTGTGCAGGGAAATAAACTCCTCAAACCTGGCTATTTCTTTTTTTTTTCCCCTCGGCTTGTAGATGCCAGAGCCCAACCCCGACATGGGATGAGGTTGGCACTCCGCAAAGCTGGGACCTGGTGGGTTTTGGACCATCCCACCACCAGAAAGCACCGAGGCCCCATGGCCCCACCAACTCCAGTCTGGTTTTACTGGGAAGGTCCATGGTCGCACTGCTCGAGGCTCCTCTCGCTCCTACAAACTGCTCACGCGCTTCCAGGCTCAACCTGCCTCCCGTGCTCAGAGCGGGACTGAGATCTCCCCCTCCAAAACCTGCAGAACCCACGGCCCTTACAACCACAGCTGATTTTTCCAAAGACCAGGGGATAAAGTTTAGGAGCCGCTCCCTCAGCAGCACGACACTCAAACACAAACCCAGGGCACGCACCCTAAACAGCTCCCGCAGGCAGCTGGGTTTTCTCCCAAGACACGGATGCAAAGTTATAACCCCCCCACCCCAGGCCTGTTTCCCCTCTGGATGCTGCACAGCGTGATGCGAAGACCCACCCTCTCCCCACCAAACACACATTTATAAATGAGCAGATAAATTGGTTGTTTTTCGTTTGCACCAGTGTGAAAATCCTTAGCCCAGCCAGCAGCAAGGTGACACACACTCCCCCCCGCCCCCATCAAAGTCAACATGACTAATAACCCAACGTATTATTTAGCATCTACGGCGTAACACGAGAGCTCAGGACTGACAGAAAAAGCAAGTCTATACGTAGGGGCCTGATCCTGCCCCTATCAACACAGGTTCGGGCTGTCTCCCACAAGAGCATCAAAGGAAATGTAAATCTCACAACAGCCACCCCCGAGATTAAACCACTTTTGTGCGGTGAGAGATAGGCGCCTTCTGCTTCGGTGGGGGTGTGCGCCATCACCCCCGACACCTGCATTTGACCCACCCAACAGGAGTCGGTGGGACTTTGGGAGCGGGACCCCTTCCCCGGGGATGCCGCAGGCGAGATGCTTACGGCAGCGGTGCTGGGGGAGCCAGCCCAGCAGCGTGTCCCACCGCACAGCCCAGTCGGGGCACCCAAGCCCTGATTTGGGGGGCAGGAAAGTAGATGCCAGCTGAAAAATCTTCCAGCCCACGAGGCCAGGCTCTCCCAGGCAAAGCCCCCAGACCACAGAATTCCTGGAAACCCTCCCAGGGAGGGCAGGGCTAACTAGGGACCTTGTCATGGTGTTTGTATTTATTCAGCTCTTAGAAAGAAGCAACGAAAATGGCAATTCTTCAACAAACAAACAAAAAAAAACCCAACAAAAGAAAGAAACAAAACACACCACCACAGGCTAGCAGAGATTGAGCACAGATTTGAAGCCAAGGGAAGCCAGAGAGGATGTTCTCACTAGCCCTGGGCTTGCTCGGCCAGAGGCCGGGAGCCCACGCGCTGAGCACCGACGGCGATGGCAGGATTCGTCCCTCTTCCCCCTCGCCTGGACTTGGCGCCGGGCTACTTCACTAAAACTTTTCTTCCCCCCCTCCACCCTGAAGTCTGAGCTCTGCAATATCACTTCTCCTGAAACCGAGACGCAGGGAGGCATTCGCCCTTACAAGCCAGGACTTGACTCAGTCACCGAAACGGTGGCAAACTCCAGCGGGAAATAGGTTTTAAAATGTAACTGGAAAGAAGAGAAAAAGGAAAACCAAAGCAAAACAACCCC
>NW_010254283.1:0-1237 GCF_000690775.1 Eurypyga helias
ATCCTGAAAACGCCCCGTGGGCGAGTGAAGCAACCGCACGCCAAGTTAGATTTCTAAATTTTATTATAAAATAAAAGCAGAAATATTCTCCAAAGAATGTATTCACATAATATAAACAATAAACGAAACTAAGGTGAGTGACTTGCGATTGATACTGTCGTTTAGGTCTAAAATTGAGCAGCAATTCCTCTTTTTTCCTTTAAAACCCGCTCCTGCCCTGGTTGCACACCGATGGGACAATCTGCCCCTGCCTTCCTCTGGGATCGGAGCCGGGCCATCACTTCCTTTCCCACTCAGCAAAGGGTGAAAGCACCACATGGACAAGGCCAAAGAAGCCGTCTCTCTGCATAGCATCAGCTACAAGAAGGTTACAGAGTCTGCCTAGAGCGCGTGTTGCTGCTATAATTTGACTATAACTTTTGTATTCTTAGTTGAAATTGTACATCGTACACCTGCCACGGATACATAACTACAATAGAATAACGGGAGCAATGTGTAACTTCCAAACAGCCATGGAAACAGCGGCCTTGAGCTCCCCTTTCCTTCCCACCCCCCGAAAATAAAAGATTACAATGTGCCTCTTCCCCCAGACTGGCCTGATCGAGTGACACCACCGAAAGATCGGTGAAGTTAAGGCTGGAAAGAGCCACTACACCGAACCGCCTTACAGCCTACCGTGAAAATCACAGCTCCTATCCGACAGTCCTGACACGCCTGAGACCACCTTTAAGCTTTTCGCCTTTAGGTTTTCCCTTCAGGCTTTTCACAACATTACTGCCCACAGCCGAGTCCGATTCCTGCCAAACCTGAAGCCAGCCTGCTGCCAGAGGGCACAACACATCCACTAAGGATTTTGTCATCTCTTTCCAAGTCTCTGGTAAGATTAAGGAAAAATAAAAAGGAAAATATAATAGAGTAAAGGAGGACTGGTGTGAAGGAGGGAGCGTGTACATGGTTTTAAGAGCCCAGATCGACCAGGTTGGATGACATGGGATTGAGGATGGAGTCCTGCAAGCTGTGGTGGTGCATGGGGTCGGCGCTGGGCACGGGGATGGCGCTGGGGCCCTGGGGGTGGCCCAGGCCGTGCAGGGGCTGCAGCCCGGGGTTGGAGCTGAGCAGCAGCGCGGGGCTGGAGGAGGTGTGATCCGGGGTCCCTGACGGCGTCTTCTCGTCCTCTGAGCTCCCCAAAACTGTCTTATTCCCGTTCATTGACGCCGAGAGTGGGTTGTGGCTGTTG
>NW_010254284.1:0-9242 GCF_000690775.1 Eurypyga helias
AGGAACGCCACTCGTCACCGATTAGCCTATTTCTGCTCAGAATCACTTGCATGGGTTATGTTTGGCTTTGTTTCTTTCTTTCTTGGGGGAGGGTGTAGTGGGCTTTTCGAAATGCAATTCCACAGGGACATCCATAAGGTTGATTTCCAGTTCCCAGCAGAGTTTCCTCAAAACCACTCTGAGTCTGCCTACACGGGAGCAGCAACAATGGGCCCCTTCACTGCCAAACCCCAAGACAGGAGCTCCAGCACTCCCATCTGCAACAGGCTGAACACAGCACAGCCTCACAGGACCACCAGCAACAGGCATGACACCAGGGGCCTTGAGGAAGCACCATGCTTCAGTATCTTCTGACACCCATGTCCTGTGGATCAGGGACAAGTGATCTCTCTGCAACCCTCTTCATAGTTTTTTGTTTTTTTTTTTTTTAAGGGAAAGTCAAGAACATTCATTCAACCCTTCCCTAAATTAGATGGTAGTCTTCTTGATGCCATCCAGACTCACCATATTTTGTGCTTCCTCAGTGATGGGTGTCCAAATCTGATCATAACTGAAACCTTACCAATGCTCAGTATCACCAATGCTCAGTATCTCCATCACCATCTGCATCTGACATGCTGTACCTTGTTGATACCTTCTTTCTGGGAGCCAGCACTGACTCATATTCCAGTTGTGACCTTTCTGGCAGCACTGCTACCTGCTCAGCTGTTCCCTTTTTGTCTCTGTGCATCTGGCTCTAGGGTGGCCCTAATGAGTGCATTTTTAATTTGTCTGGGCTGAAGTCTATCGCACTGATTTCAGACCACTTTTTCCAATTTTTCATGGTCATTTGGAATTGTAATCTTTCAAAGGACTCTCAGCTTGGCAATGCTTGCAAACCTGTCAATAGGCGGGTTTTCTCTTCCCACATCCAGATCATATGGGATACATCAAAACCCAGGCAAACTGTCACTTGAAATGGCCCCTATTCTTGACTGAGAACCATGGAGGTTGTTTTTTAAGTAATTATATGCCTCTTGTGATTCTTGTCTAACACGTTGTTCCTTAATTTGCCAATGAGACTGTCACATGGTAAAATGTTGAAAAGTTTTCGTGGAATTGCTTCACCTGTTGTCTGTCAGAGCAGACAATGATGTGTGTTATTACCTTGACATGATTTCTCCTCCAGTAGAGAACAGGGACTATGCTGACTATTTACTTTAACTCTTATTTTCTCTTATATGCTGGTAAATTAACTGCACCATCACTGGACCCAGTACTTTTTAGGGTACTAAAAGAGGGCTGGCCGACCCAAAATTCCCTTTTTACATGCATGTGTTACTTTTTCACCCTTTTTCAGTGCTCTGGTGCCTTCCTCAGGGGCAGCCCGGGTCGCTGTCATCCCCCTGCCATGGCGCAGGATTGGCCTGTGCTCCCTGCTCCTGCCTGTGGCTGCCACCTGCCCTGAAACCCTGAGGGATGCCTGCACTACCCAGGGGCCCCCAGGCAGTGGGATACTTGGGGGATACCTTGAGGGGATAGAAGGGTGTCACCGTTTTGTACAGGTTGTGCATCCACACCTGCATTTAAGTGTGCACGTGCAAGCATTGTGGTGAGCCAAAAATGTAGCAGTGAGTGTCGCACTGAATTATGCTGCAAATTTCCAGCCTTATTTCTAAGTTCTTTTCAATTGCATAGCTAAATGCAATACTTGGTACTGTATCTGAGGAATAATACAAGAGTTACACTGCATCTTTCTTGCCATTGCCTTAAAAAAAAATTTTAAGCTGTGAGGTGAATTAGCACAATCTCATGTCTTGAAAAATGGCATTAAAACAGTAGGGAGCCACTGGGCTCCACGCACATCATACTTTCATGGACGGATTTGCTCCCATGGAGAGGACACGTGGGAGACCAGTGGATACAGACTTGTTTGTGTCAGCCTTACTACCGCAACAAGGTTTCTGCAGCATGGCTCCAAGCTGGGAGTGATTTGCGTAGCCTGACCGTGACATCAGGTCTACAGGGAGAGGATGCACGCGTTCTAGGATGAGCTGGGACCACTCCTTGGGGTGAACCTTCAGGGTGTTCTGGAAAGCCGGTGAGAGCATGGAGACAGTTTGTACCACAGCAAAAAGGAAACAGCAAACAGGTGAGAAAGGGAAGTACCCTGAGCCTTTTCAGAAAATCCCAACCTCAAGCAAGGGCAGCGAGGCAGCAGCCGTTGGGTTGGGTGACAGAAGAGCAACTGGGAGTTACAATCTGGTCTTGATCAAGTGTGTTGTAGTGTGAGACGGCAGCCAGCCTGCTTGGCTCAGAGCAAAGACGACTATGTCAGTTTTCCACTGTCACAGTGCAAAGGCTGTGGGTACCCTGACATGACCACATGGGCCCGTTCTCCTCCAGTGCGCCTGTTCTTCCCTCCACCCCTCGGCCCTGCAGGGTGAGCTGCGGCTCCCAGCTCCTACCTGATACTCCCAGTCCGGCAGTCCCCAGGGTCCGAGTTGTCTGACATCTGCTTAAATAGCTGCCCACCAATGTTCCTCTGCACCCTGGCTCTGTTAGAGCAGTTTTCTGCCTCATCACTCATGTTGTTGGCTGAGCTGTGCTAGGAGACTGGGACTGTCATAACAGAGAATTGCATTTAGGGCATGCCTCAATAAGAAACTGCTGCGTTGCGTATTGGACACCACACGCTTAAAATTGCTTAAAATACCATTGGCAGCCTATTTTTCCAGGCAGGAGCACTGCTTAAGCTCTCGGCTGCACTTCATCGCTCTGCCTAGTGCATAGAAGAAGGGCATAGACGTTACTCGGCAACCAATGTGCAGTGAGGGGCTCTGAAGGGCTGTGCCTGCATGGTGCTGGGGCTGCCTGGCCTGGAGCATTCCCAGGGAGAATGAGGGGCCGTGGGACAGCCACTCCACTGCCTGCGCAGGGCTGCCCCACTCAATCTCTGCCATTCTGCTGCTCGTCAAGGAGCGGCTCACATCAATTAAATGCCTGGCAAATCCTTGCTCTGAGGACTCCCCGCAACATGGCTTTGAGGAGGCAGCGGTCCAGGATGGGGATCCCAGATCCTCCCCCTCCTCCTCGTGCTTCAAAGAGGGGGCTGGGCAAATAGTCTTTTTAATCCCCCGAGCTGCCTTTTTCCCACATGTCTAACTCTTCTGCATGCATGATATCCACCTTTTCTTGGATGAACACCCTCCCTGGCTCACCAGCTGCCCTCAGCCCATGCAACATGGGCTTTCCCCACACTGGGACCCCCCACACAGTATGGTGCTTTCATAATATCCTCGTGTCCGCTCTCTAGGTGGGGAGCAGAGCTGTGTGGCAGTGAGGAGGACAAGGAGGACAGCCACCTCTGCTTCTCTGCAGGCAGGCACAGACCATCCTGCCCGACCTCAGAGCCTCCCAGGACCAGCTCCCATGCAACAGGCATGTACCAGCAGCCAGCCTTGGCTCAAGCATCAGCAGACTGGGCAGTCCACTCTTCCTCTGTGGAAACGTCCAGTGCTTTGGACAACTTATCCGTATCCCTTCATAACATCCTGTTCCAAGACAGGCTGCTTTGCTCGCTAGATTTTAGACCTAAAGCTGTCACCTCTGTCCCACTCCTTCATGTTCCAAGGGAGGCACAGGCCGGTGGCTGTTCCCCAGGTCAAAGCGTGCTTGGCATCACCAGGAGGCAGGTGCCCCGCGGGCAGGGCCAAGCTCCAGATCTGAAGACAACATCAGGAGCTGCGTAAAGATGCTGCCAGTTCTCCACAGCATCAGGAAACCAAAGTGGCTTTGCAAGGTTTAGGAGAAAGCTTTAAAGCTGAATGATTCTCAGGAAGGCAGATGAGTGTACAAACTGGCGGGTTAAATTAGGATATTATAAAGCATCATTGCTGAAAGCCACAGTCAAAATCAAAACCATGTGTTAAGAAGGCAGAGAAGAAGGAACCACTCAAAGGCCCAGTCTTCTGTATTCCTTGCACCTTGTCCAATACAAAAAGCCACCTTGCCCCTCCAATGAAGGGAAAGGTGTTGACCCTGTGAAACACAGCTTTTCATCTAGGCAACCCCTGTCTCTCATTTCAGTTTTACTAACGCGGGAGTGAGTGGTCCCTGTTTGTTTTACAGTGACCATGTGTCCACTCATCAGCACCTGCAATGTAATTTAGATACAATATCATAGAGGACATCAGTCCAAAGTCTAAAATTCCTGTTGGTCCACAACTGATAAAAGCTACACACTGTAATTTGTAGCAATTAGAATGTAAATGATAGGAGAGAGGCATAAGCTGATAGAGAATACCAGAACACTCTCACCATTCCTCCGAAAATAAATACTTTCTATTTAGCCATTGCAGTAGCTAATAAGATGCTCTGATAGCTTCAGATTGCCGCCTCTAATGGACAGGGAAACACTGTAGGAAGAGGACAGGCTAGCAAAACCAAACTTTTCTTTTTGATCTTAGATCAAGCTCAGTTTCTACTGAACCTGCTGACTTTACCGAGAACAAAGTTGAATCTGTGCTATAAAGGTGGAATTCCTCTGGATTGATGCAAACAACAATCCAGCCACAGAATATCCAGTTAAAATGCAAATGTATTATGCTAAGTGCATCCATAGTGCTTAATGTATGCACGGAACAGAATATACTGACACACTTGTGCTGGCAAGTGTGTATCACCCACCACTGTCAAGGTACTTCAGCTTTATGCGATTTAAAACCTACCAAGTCCAGCCCATCAAAAGAAGCAGATCTAACAGTGCAAATTTTTCATTAACAATTGTCCGGTAGTAATTAATTGCAGGAAGCTGCGGTGTCACTCGGTTGCACACATCCCTTCTTGCATGCCACATTAAAAGGAAACGAAAAACGTGAGAGGCCCAAAGGAGCTGCTGATAGAACACCAAGCACAGATTGCTCATTGCTAATGGACTGTGGGCAGTTGGTCACTGCATTTCTATAAAAACTTGGTGCATTTAAATCAGCCTGTTTCATGAGTCACAGGTTACTGCACCATTGAACTGATCAAATTTCTGAGGGCACCTGAGCCATGTTTTTAGAAACACAGACTCTCACTTTTCACTGGATCTTAAGTCTTTGTTGCACTTCGTTCTAAAGTTTAAAGTAATTTCTTTTGTTTTCCAGCATGTGGGAGGTTACACAGGAAAAACTCTTTTTGTCAAGCTGTGATAACACTCCTTGCTTGGTCACAACCAGTGCCCACTTCTTGGAAACAAATTATCAAACCAGAAGCTCTTGTGCTAATGTCATGATGTATATTGATTTGGGAGTTATTTCATTCTCACAGTGGTGAAGAAACCAGACCAGAATCCTGCCCAGAGGCTCCTTCTGCCCACTTTACCCTTCTCTTTTTTGAACAACAGCAGAAACAGTGAATTGGCTTCAGTTATGTTTTCCCTCAAAATGCAGAACAAAGGTACCCCTTTATGAAGGCATCATCAGGAAAGTGTTCTCTGTGAACCCATGACAGAAGAAAATGTCATACCTGGACAGAACAGTTTGCAAGAGGCCCATGAGGTCATCCCTCCAGGCTCTTCAGCACCAGCAGAGCCCAGGGGAATTTTGGGTCCAGTTGTGAGGACCAGACTTCAAGGTGGGCTATTAGGGAGGTGTTTAGGGGTGAGTACCACAGACAGACTCTCTCAAGACTTTGTACACTGTCCTGAAAGAGAAGAGGCAAGTGCTGATGTGACAGAACAAGCTTCAGTCTAGTTTTCTCCAACACAGAGTGAGCATTGTCTTGCAGGACAGAGAGATTAGCTTGCCTTAAAGCAAGTGGCAGAATGGCTTGACTAAGGACTTCAGCATCTGCCCACAGTTTGCAATCTTCTCTAAATAAGCAGTGATAAACAAGGACTGGTAATTTCATTTACAAAACCAGCCTGTGCTCGACACAATGCTGAAGGTTGCGCGCAGCAAACGGTTGTGTCACGACCAATGGCAGTCCCTCACTTAAGGAGGGTACTGCAGAATTCCTGACATTCTCCAGCACGCCAAATGTGTAGCTCATGACTGAGAGTGTAAACAACTTACTCATGCATGATTTGTGCTCATTCTAGCCTAGACATCAACGCTTCCTCCCAAGTGAGCTGAGCAGAACTGTAACGTCGTTCCTGAAATGTTGACTCCTGGGGGATGTGGAGCTGGACACACACATTGCAGATTTTCTTCAAACAGAACTTCTCTTGCTTTATTGCTTCATTTAATGGAATCTGCTTTTCTCCTCTCTTTTCTCAAATGCAGCTCTTGAAATGGTTCAGTCTCGGGCACATCGTGCTCCTTTGTTGAAATTCATTGGCATGGCACAAATGTAACCGAAAGCAGAACCGACTCGTCGTTTTAGGAAGCAGTTTACAGTATAGTCTGTATCGCTTGTTACTCACGTTCCTGTTCGCTATCAGGTCATTCGACAGCAAGTGGTTTAGGGAAAAATATCGGTCAGAGTTACATAAAACATCTGGGCCAGATCTTCAAGGGATATAAATTGTTATTGTACCATGTGCAGGCTCTGGAGGACAGGCTTTAGCAAATCAAAGTGCTCTTTGTTTTCTAATACGGTCCTGCTGCACAAAAAGAGTAGAAAAGAGGTTTATTTCTTCTGTAGCACTGTGCCCTTGATTAACCTAGTTTGTGGTACCTATTTCAGTGAAAGAGCTAATACCAGCACTGACTTCAAAGCGTTGCTAAGTGCGATCCCTGCCTGTTCATGTATCATTTGCTTCTCTCAAGCCGTTTTCTGTCAGCAGAGAAGCAAGCAAGATGTATGCCCTGGGTGAATCCCATATCATCATTAGCAGAAAATTAAGCCAAACTGCTGTAAAGTAATTACGCTGCTAAAAGGTGAGCTGGGAGGAAGTCGGTGATTAAACACTTACCACCAGGGTCAGCCCACCTCACGTCGTGTTTTGTTCAGAGGCGTTCAATCTCTTTTCAAATCACTGGCCAGAGCCATGGGCTGAATTGAACCTTCACTCAGACCTCGAAAAGTATGCTCAGATATGCTTGGCCCTTTTCCTATCAAGTGAATTTTATTTCGGTATTGTGTAGCGCAGTGCAGGAGAACAGTAATTCTTAGGTGGTAGCTTGAGGTTGCTCTTGCACCACCAAGCTATTCTCACGGAAATCTTTCATGGGTTCTTGCGGAGGTGCCGCAGTTAGAGCGATCCATTGTGGTCACGCTGCAGTGTAGCTATCTGTCATACAAAGAATGTGAAAAGCGTGAAGGTTTAGAAATGATGGGATCTGAATTACCTCAATCGAACTCTGCCTGAGCAAAAGACCTTGGAGCGATGACTGCGGAAGCAGTAATAACACTGTGCCTTATATCTTCCCTTCAAACAATCTAACACCGGTAAGCTTAATCTTTGACATGTCTGTGAGAAATACATCTCCATGTTGTGGATGGTAATTCTGAAGCACTGAGATATTATCACTGATAAGTGACTTTATTAATCCTCTTCCAGAACGGAGCAGCATGCCCTCTGGGACCCATAGGGTGCAGTTCTTCTTCAGAGGGATGTACGAGCAGGACATCAAGGACAACCGTGACAGATGAGACCACAGGAGGCAAATGATCAGTGGGTTCCATAGTTTTATTGTGCATTTAGTTCTTCTCTTCCCACCACCCGTAGCCTCAGGCTTCCACCACCCAGCTTCCTCCCTTCGCCTCACGGCATCCCCTTCTCCTCCCCATTCCTCCCCTTCTGCTCACCATGTTCCCAAGAGCCAGTGCTGAGTCAAACGAACAGCCAAAGGTGCCCAATACAGCCGCAGTGTTGAAGGATTTCTACCCTGGCAGACAAGAAAGTTTTGTGCCCTTCCAGATGTTGGACGGCCTTTTTCAAGCAGCTTCTACTCTGGTTTACCTTGTTCTTGTTGGTGGGAGTCTGATGGAATAACCCTGAGAAGTAAATGGGTTTCCTAATATTGCTTCCGACATGACACTGGAAACAGGATGGCTAATGGTCAAATCCTGCCTCCAGTGATGTGGGCAGCTGTTTGGTGACTGCAGACAGTGTATTTTGCTTCAACACACTTCCATTCTCTGTGCACAGCCACCCCCACACACAACTGCCCTTTACTGGGGCCCAGTTGTTCTGAAATCAGTCCGAATTTTATCACTGATTTAAATGGGAACAGGATTAGGGCACGGAGAGCACAGTCTGTGTGCATGGCTGACTTCAAAGTAATCCAACAATGCAGCGTGGGGTCCCTCGCCATATGATGCCATCAAGCCCCAGCCACACAAACAGGAAACACAGGTCCGGATGGTCTCCGAAGACTTGGCACTGGCTACACATCCTCGTGGGGGTGGGTGCACCAAGCCCAGTAGCTGGTGTTTCAAGCACTGAATCTTTTCAAAAGCTATCCAGCTGTCACACAAGGCTTCATCTGACCCAGGGTTGGGCTGTGTCTTGGAAATCTACTCCAGTTTTATTATTAAAAAACTGTAAGGAAGATTTCTTCAAAGAGCTGTGAAATGCCCTCATAGATTTAATGAGAGCTGGGCCACTAACCACAGACTGCCCCTGTGGAAAATCTGCCCTTTGCTGCAACTTTTAATTTCAATGAATTTCAAACCCTTGCAGCTTTTAATTTTCAGGTCATGTAATCCCTGACTTTGGCTGTTAAATGAAAAACACTTTAGTACCAGATCTTTGCTGGCCCTAAAGCTACATAGATGACCCAGCCATGTTTTAACCTGCTCTTACGGAGGCTGTGAAAACTTCCATGCACTGATCCCTATTCCATCCAAAGGCATACTGCATATCAGACAACAGAAGTCATTTTACAGAGAAACTTTTGCATATGGCTTTAAAGAAAGCCCGGCAAGAACTGACAATGATAAATTATCTCCCCAGTGACATTCATGAATAATGCAGTTTCACATTTGTATTAGGGAAAAACAAGCAATGGATATATTTAAATAATCATTAAAAATTAAACGCCTGACACAAGGCAGGTTTCGACCCTGTTCTGCCGCACATCTTCTGGAAATCTTTAACGGGTATCATTTGAGGTCTTCTCATTTGCTTTGCTCACGAACAAAAGCTTTGTAACGGAGGATCGAGTGTATGTGTTATCAGCAAGAGGCTCTCTCGAGGGAAATTAAGTGAAAGGACATTTTTCTTGTCTTCATGCTTGACGTTCAGGAGTAGCAACGAGATAAGGTAGGCACAGGAGTCTTTAAAAAGAAACGCCAGATAGCAAGGGCGGCATTTCATAAGGATGTGAACC
>NW_010254284.1:9273-11988 GCF_000690775.1 Eurypyga helias
AAAGACTCCATTAATATGGCCTGCTTTTAAATCCAGCGCTTCACAAGGAATCCCATTTTCTACTGCTACTGTCACTTCACCTTTCTCTTCTAAATTTTCTGTCTCTGTTGACTCTTTATTCTTTCTAAAAACAAGAAAGAAATAATCATCTTATTTGGTTGACCTGCAGCACTCCAACGCAATTCCACAGACAGAAAACTGCACATCTGGTTGGAGATTTATCAGAAATTAGGTTCCAAAAGGCATAATCTGGTGCACCTCTTTGCTGCTGTAGATATACCACCAAAGGCACAACCCGGTTTAGTGATTTGAGCTCAGGATTGGGAACCGGAAATCCTAGCGTAAACGTGCTGTCCGTACAAGTATTACTCCCCCTCCTTACTCTGTGAAAGGACTGGAGGGTGCAGAAGCAACAGCTGGTACAAAACAAAAATGAAAAAAAAAAAGCTCTAAATCTGATTTTGCTTTACATCGGGAAGGACTGCACTAAACATCTAGTCTGACCCTGTTATATATGTCATAGATTTCACCCCATGATGTGGACAAATTAAAGCGTACATTTTAGAAACAGAGCAGCTTTAGACTGTAGCCTCCAAGTTTGGAGACTTGAGCACTCTCACACTCCTTGATGATCATCTCCCGAAGTTAGGTACTCCTAATGCTGCAAATTTCCATTTTTAATTCAAACTGCATTAACAGCCACCTTCCCACCCAGTATTTTATACTTTGATCTTCTAGATCAAAGAATTGCATGGCTTTCACTTTTCCAGACTCCAGTTCTCATCAAAAGTATATTAAAATAGTGGCTGAATAAAATTATCTAAAAACACAAGAAGAAGATGTAACACAGAAATATCAGTCAACATGTCACAGTGTTCCTTTAATTCCAGTTTTATTCTGACCCTGAGATGTACTAGTCCATAGTTGAAATACCTGCTGTACTTTACAGCCTGCAGCATCAGCGGTTTCGGAGGATAAGAAACTCAAAGGTCAGCTCCACCGCTTCTTCCTACCCCGCCACATGTACTGTAACGATCTGACTCAGGACAATCGTAACAACCTGACGCAGTGTAACTGCTAATAACAGCAATATTAACAATAGTAAAATTTTATTGGCCTTTGGGATATTCTTGTCACTACAGATTTGCGAAAAATAAGCATGGGAGGGTAGTAGTGGAAACCTCTGACCTCTGGCTGCTGTGTCTGCTCTTACAGTGTTAAAAGGAGTGTTCTTTAATACAAAAACTGCAGGGGCAGAACATAAAAGAACACACTCAGAAGCAGGTTCAAAAGAAAAGAGGGGAGTAGGAGATGTGTGAAACTCTCTGCCACAGGAATTCAGAGAAGCAAAGCATTGCTATGAGTCCAAGGGAAGACTCAACAAGTTAAGGGAAAATATAGCAGGTAACCCAATCCACAAAGAACAAATCCAGCTCAGGAAGGCCCCCAGCTCCAAATTAGATGCTGGGAGAGTGACAGAGGGAAACACTGTGTGTGCTTACTCTGTTTTCACTCTTCCCAAGGCAAATGCTTTTGGCCTCTGCTGCAGATGGAATTTTGGGAGGTAGGGGTAGACTTCAGTCTAGTTCAGCACAGGTGGTAGAGGATGGTGCTGCCCCGGTATGTGCCAAATCTGTTATCGGGGAGGGAGTTGTCCTATTGCTGCAATTGCAGGAGAACAAACATGAGGATGGGAGACAGTGGGTCTGATCCAGCCCACTGTTGAGTCAAGGGCTGCAGTCACATGGAGCTCTTCAAGCTGCAGGCAGCTGCGGCTCGGGCGTTTACATGTTGGCAGGGATGCACAGTGAAGACCTAATTAAGAAAATCTTTCAGTTCAAGAAATGATGCGTGAGTCTAACTCATTACTGAAACTCCATTATAGGCCAATCATGTGCCTCCCTGCCACCCTGAGTGCAGACGGGACGAAGCACGTGCTTTTGGGCTTATCTGAACTGAGGTATTTAACTGGTGCTTTAAAGGCCTATAAAGACAAAATGTCAGATTTATGAGAAATCAACACCGCCCTTGGGGCCAGATTTCCTGCACAGCCTACTAGGCAACAGAGCTGCCTTTATGTCAGCTCTGGACAGGTTTCTAAGAAACCTCATTACTGGACATGCTGAAGTCTTTGACAACCTGCTCATATCCTTCGGTGCCTAAAAAAGAGATGAGCACTTTCAAAATTCTCCTGTCCGACATCTGGCCCTTCTTTTGAGAAGCCAAATAGCCGAGACCATCACTTTTACCTCCCCAGTCTTTCCAAAAGTAGATGGAAGAAGCATATGCTTGGTTTACCCTCGCTCTCCCTCTCCCACCTGCAGATGCCATTGATGTGAAAGGAGGGCTACAGTTCATTTATGGATAAATCTGCTCTGAGGAAAGTTATACATCAAGGCAGAGTAAGAAAACAGAGGGAGAAGTGAAAGGCAGCTTAACAACTAAAAGCACAACAGGAGCGTGAGACAGAGAGGATGCCAAGTGACTGGCAGGCAGGCAGTAACAAGCCGTATTAGTGATACTATGATGATAAGAGCATGTAGTTTACACCATGTTGAGGGGACCTGCACAAGCTCAGCTGAGTTATTTTGAAAATAGAGGGAGAAAATGCTGTCTTTCAGCCTGATATGAAGCACAAATGTTTATTTGAGCTAGAAAAATCATAGCTTTTTAGCATAATTTATTTATGTTACACTTATCATAGAATCATAGAAT
>NW_010254285.1:0-18588 GCF_000690775.1 Eurypyga helias
CGGCCGGCCCCGCCGCCCCTGCCCAGCCCTTTGAAGTCCGCTGCCCTTAATGGGGTTGAAGGCGGTTGGTCGCAGCGTTCGGAGCGCCCGGCCGGCTCCGGGCGCGGGGAGAGGTGCTAAACCAAGCCGTGACCGACCCGAACGTGGGGTGTTCGGTCAGGGGGTGCAGCCCCCCCCGCGGCTGCGAGGGGAGAAAACCCCGAGCTCCGAAAGAGTTAGCGGCCCCTGGGTGCATTGATTAGTATTGATGGCTTTGGTAGTTTTAATGGATTTGTTGCTTGTGGGAGGTGGGGAGCTTTTGCCTTGCTTTGAATTCTAACCCCCTGGCTGGGAGCTTGCTCCTAATTGCATGCACAGCATTCCTTCGGAGTGGGTGGTATCACCTTTTACTGCTGCTCCCTTCCACAGGGAAGGCCTGTAAAAAATCCCTTTCATGTGCCCGAAAATCAATAGCCAGGGCTCTGGATGGCTGCTGTAAAAACAAAACAAAATCCTGTCCCTCCCCCGCCAAAAAATAATAATATCTAGATATAAGGGGAGAGAGGGGACAGAAGAGCCCTGTAGGAGCTACCCCCAACCTGCAGGCAAATGCAGGGGCAGTTGGCTCCTTTTGCCCAACTCAGGGCCAAGGCAGTTTCGGGCACTGTGGAAAGAGCCCCTATTTTTACAGCTGCTGGGGGCACTTTCCGAGGGGGCTGCAGTTGGGAGCTGGCCGTTTCAGTCTGGTTCTGGTCACTAAAAATGGATGTGGCTTGAAAATGCCTTCTCCAGTGGCAGGGAGGATGGAGGGTCAGGAGCAGTGCTTAAAAGGTTAAAAAGGACTGGGTGAGTGGGAAGTTGCAGCGTTATGGGTGGAGTTACCCACACTTTTAAAAAAGCACAACAGAGTAAACAAATTCATCTTTCAGTTAGTGTCAGGAGGAAGGTAAGAGTGCAAGGGTGCTGTGAGTTGCTGTGTCCAGCACTGGGCTTTTGGAAATAAGAAAACGAAACGTTTGACTAGGAAACCATTAAACTAAGTTTATTTTTCATTCTGCCCCCAAACCGTGCAAAAATGATACTGGTCTAGCTTAGAAGTGAACTTCATGTTCACTCCTCTCTCGGCTGGATCTTAATTTCTTTAGCACTGAGGGGAGGGGGAGCGATTGTTAAGCGTTTAAAAATCCATGCAAAATAAATCAATGTGTTTCTGCCATCTACATTTCAATTCAATAACATCGTTTTCATAGAGCTATTTCATTAGTATGGAATAACTCACCTGTAAGTAATTACAGCTGACTTGCTTTCTAGCAGAGACCAATACAAGTCCAGAAAGGGGATAAAGGTTAGCTCAAAGAAATACTGCAGAGGTTTGGCATGGGTATAAAAGCAAATAGCTATGTTCTCTCCTTAGAAAGCAAGTATTTCTTAGTCATCATCTAAAAGAAAATACATAGCTGTGCCTTGAAGCTTCATTTCAATCTAAAATTTAAAACCAAAACCCACCCTTGAAAACAGTTCCATCAGTAAAATGTAGCGTCACTGCTTCACACAGAAAAAAAAGCTCCAAACCAACAAACAACCCCAAGTTCCTATAATAATTGTTTGAGAAATCCACCTTTCTCGGATTTCACACAGGCTCAAACAGTCAAATAGTTTGTTTGATATTTGTTATTGTAATTCTGCTTCTTGTTGAAATTTTGTGTTGGCTCTGAGTTACATTTGTTTGAAATTAGTTTATCAGTGTAACACTCACGTAAGAATGAGTTTATTAGTTCAAAAGTGCACTCCTTTGAATCAGATAATTTAAGTGGAGCTGTATATGGGAAAAAAAAATCCTGAAAGAATATTTAAATTATTTTAAAATCTAATGCTCAGTATTAAAATTAGAGAATGTCTTTATAGATAATTTACTGTAAAATTTTATTTAAATCATAGTTCAACTGCTTCCTAATTTTATGTAATGATTTTTATTTAGAACAAACTGCCCAAACATTTTGTATTAATTCATACTAATATGCAACACTTATTTCTAGCTTCCCCAGGATATGAAATAGGAAGGTTTCCAGGACATTTTCTTTTTGGAAAACTCCAAGTTTCTTAGTAACAAACAAAAGTTTAAAAAGAAAGAATCTTTTTCTGGATGGGCTAATTTCAGGATGTTCATCCTTTCACCATTGTACAAGCTTTCGTAGGTACATTTTAAACAAAATATTTACAAAATAAAATGCTTTCCTGAAATACCTAGGATGTGCCTATCTCCAAAATTCTCTGGATTTGTACTTTAAACTTCTTTGGAAGAAAAGTAAAAAGGGTCCTTTGGCTGTACCAAACAATTAAAACGTGCTCTTAGACAGGCAGGGAGCAGGGAGAGTTGTGCTGTCAAAGATGTGAAGCAGTTTTTTAGGAATGTACTACAGCGACAAAACCTGCACTTGAAATTATTTCAGGATCTCACTCTTTGTTTTAGGGTCAAGAAGAACATTCAGGTTATTTATTTCTTTAAAATACAAATGATCCACTAAATTTAATTGGAAGCAAACCCTGAGATTCAGCTCTTTCCTTCTTTGCAGATTTGTTTCCTAGTTTTGTTTGTTTTTTTTTTTTTGCAAAGAGTTCTATAAATCCCAAGAACCTAAACCAAAATAAAGTGTATGACCTGCAGTTCAGAGAGCACAAAAAGAGGATGGTTATTTCCTTCATTCACTGAATTCACCTTAACAAACAATTTTGGAATTTCATTTGTTTGAAATCTGCAGCATATTTATCTCCCAGACACTTTAGTGCACTAATCTGTTTGACATTCATGAAAAGTAACTGAGGAAAAAACCCACCTCTTTACCCCCTCCAAGCAGAGTTGCCAATTAATATGATTCTCTTAGCCCTGACCAAATGGGAGGAATCAGCAGGGTATTATGGGAGATTTATCTAAGGGTCACATCTCGCTTCTGAGTTAAGAATTTAATATGAAAATAAATCATTATAAAGGTTTTCTCTTTCTTAAGGTATGTGTAAAATCCGTGCTAAACCTGAGGATAGTTGTGTGTTTGTTGAGGTGTGAGCGCAGTCTCTGGGCAGGGTTAGCAGAGCTATTTGTTTCTCTGCTAAATGCTGAAAACAGCCTTTCCTTTTTTAACTCTCAAATCCCACCAGCGAACACTTGTGCAGATGCAGTTGGTATATTTAAAAGGAGCTGATCTAGACAAGTGGAGTTATGAAATTGTGGTTTGGTTATCAAACCAACGGTCTAGTTCAAAAGGCTTGTGAAGCTTCAGCTTAAATTTGGGGTTTTTTGAGGGGTGAACGTGTGGCTGTGCTCTTAGTTTGACTGTCTCATAAACTGTCTTTCCAAAACGAAATAGAAAACTGCAGAAAGAAGTGTTCACAGTTTTGTTTGGCATGGCTACTGAATTGCAAACTAGAAATGAATTGAAAACTCATTTCCATTGCTTTTAGCTGTTAACCAATATAACTTTGTTTTAAGCTTGCAGCCTTAGTGAATGTTTCCAAACTTAAATTTAATCTTTGTATTGCTCACTAGCACTAGAGAGGCTTAATTTTAAACAACATTTATTAAAAACTTTGTTTCAAGATTAATTTCCCCTCACCTTAAAACTTCTGTGGTTTGTTCTTCTCACAAATCCAAAACAATTAATATTGCATTTTGTTAAATTATTTTCTCTCAAGCTGTATGCCAATTATTCACTTCCATCAAGGATTAGTGGGACAATTATATTTAAAATATCACTTGTTAGTTCACATCCAGTTTCTAGGCACCTCTGGTTAACTGAGCAGAGCACCTACCTTCAATTATAATCTAACATTCCTCATCACTTATAATGAAAGATACCGAACTAGTTAAGCAAGGCTTTGTTGGCACGAGAGGAAAATGAAAATAAATGAATTAACAAGCCCTGAAAAATAATCTTTGCAATTACAGGTTTTCTTTGGTTAATATCTCACACACATTGTGCATTTAACCACAGGAAAGTGGCGGGTGCTTAAGGTGTAAAAGACCCTTTAGAAATATTTCAGTCAACACTGCTAGCTCTTGAGCATGTTTATGTATGCCTTTCATGTCGATGGGGGAAAAATAGCAATGGCATTTTGGTGTTTATACACCTAGAAGCTGGGAAGTTCTGGTTAAATGTACCAGTCTCTAGCTGGGAACATCTATGTGAGAACGAGAGCTTCTTCATGCTAATTGAAATCTGTACCTGGAAAATAACAACCCACAAGAAGAACTAATTTTTCAATGAGAGCTCAAACCTGTTAGGAGCCTGTGACCAAACCCAGGACAAATTCAGATATGGTTCACTATAAACACTCTCTTACAGAATAGAAGCTTTTTCTATTGGTGAAGATGGAATTTAGATTGTAGAAGTCATCTGCTAAGATCAAACAGATAACAGTGTCTTTTCAAAACATTTAAAAATATTCCTTATCCACAATGTTATCTTTGTGACTAAATGATTTTAGTAAATGCTGCAGGGAATATGACATTAGCTAACAGAGTGCAAAGGGTCCCTGTTTGTCTCAG
Source organism: Eurypyga helias (assembly GCF_000690775.1). NCBI lineage: Eukaryota > Metazoa > Chordata > Aves > Eurypygiformes > Eurypygidae > Eurypyga > Eurypyga helias. The sequence continues at coordinate 4,520 of NW_010254285.1, forward strand.
TCCTCTGAGTATTCCTTGTAGTGGTTTGAGTCCACATTTAAAACATTCAAATGTGTTTCCCCAAACGATATGAAAGACAGTTTAAATCAATATTTGGATGATCAGGGAGCAAATGTTTGAGTTTGGGAAGGAAGGGGCAAATGTAGCCTGTGCATGGCTGCTGTAGCACATCACACAGGTTTTGAGGTGGGCAAACATCACATGGCAAAGCTGCTGTAGGAAGGCAAGAAAAGGACCACATTCAAATGGTCAGAGGATGTTTGAAGGATTTAATGACTGGGCAATTCCACTGGGCAGAGAAAAATCGGGGGGAATTAACAGTGCCATCAAAGAAGGGGTGGGTTGTGTGTGGACAATATTAACAGGGAACTAGAGAAAAGGGCAAGCGACTGCAGGGCAGAATCAGTTCACCAATTCTTTCAATACTTGATTTAGTATTACCAATGAATAGGAAGACTTGCACTTTGTGGCAGGAACCAGAGGTAGCACATTTTTTAGACCTAAGATTAGAAGGAAGCTACTTTGGTGCTGTGAACACCACCAAAATCCTTCAAAAAGTCAAGAATTTGAGAGAAAATTTGCTCTTTTAAGACCTGGAAATGGAAACTTCAGTCATCATTATGTTTCTGCTGAGACAGTTTTTTCTCTTTTCCATGTAAAAATTTGAGAAGAAAGGTGTAGATGAACTGTGATTAAAAAACACTCAAAACAAACCCACACAGTAAGAACACCTTGATAATATTTAAAACAAACTATAAGCTTTGTCTAACAGGGGTGGACTCAAATACAGCCTAAAATTTGTCTACTGCCTTTACCTGGCTTTTGGCAGACCTATCTTGGTTTCAGTACAACTTTTACAAGTCACTGGCATCCTGAAAATCGTTATTCGTTAGCCTGCTGTAAAGAAGTAACAAGTTTTGCTCTGCTGCTCCTGTAGAGGATGTGCTCCCTCTACTTCACTATTTCTCGTTTGAATTAAACATTTAATTAAAAGATATCATCACAAGAAATCTCTAAAAACTTTAGGCTCATTATGTGATAGGGTGTTTGTTTTTATTAAGGGTATGTTAAACTACCCTGATCCAAATAACAATCAAGATAACATCTCTTTAAGCTACATTAATTCAGACTCTTAAAGGCCAACACGTATATGGCAAAGCGTGCAAATTAATATGCTAAAGGATGTTGGGCACTTAAACCACACTTCGAAACAACAGACCTTCCCAAAGAGAGCGTACGCTCTCATCTCATCTAACTGAAATTAATCAAAATTAAACAAATTCTCAAAATGTCAAAAGTGATTGTAAAAAAAACAATGTGCATTGCAAACCCCACCACCTAAACAGCCATTATGTTTAAAGGAAATCTGTGATCTGCAACCAATTAGGAGCAAAATGGTTGTAAAATATTTAATTTGTGAGTAGCATTTTAAATTCAGTAACAGCTATAACAAAATGGGTAAGTAAATGACATTAATCACTCCTGATACTAAATTATCCCTATTTTGCTTCTAAGACAGGAATCAAACTGGGTGATGTTTTCTATTAGTTAAATACATCCATAACCCAATGAAAGCCTAGGAGGCCACTTAGCTAATGGGGATTCCAACATCCTTGTTGTTCCTTTATTTTGTGTACTTTTTAAAGGTCATATAACTATTTTAAAGAGTCACCCCTTGATTTTTCAGCCGAGGTAGTGAGCATTATTTTCCTGATAAGAGCTATTTCAGACAGGTAGAGCAATGTTTCCTGCAGTGAAGACTAAACACCAAGCTCATTTGAAATGATTTTAACAACTTCATGGCCTAAAGGAAAATACTGCTCTCCAGCCTACAAGACCAGTTTTTTTTTTCCTTCTGGTTTTGTTTCAAAGAAGAAGAATTTTTGGAGGGTCATGCTAAATAAAGTAATAAAGTGCAAGTGGTTATTTTCCACAGTTGAGCTATTGTTTCAATCAAAATCCAGTATTCTTTGTTTTTAATAAATTAATGGCAAGTGCAGCAAGTAGGTGCAAGTGCTCAACTCTTCCATCCCAAAACACTCTGGTGTGGTGTCTCCTACATGGTCTAACCGCCAGAGATGTATGGTCTCACTCTCACCTGTTTTCCAGTTTTTTACACCCTCTGGCTGTGCATTTCCATTTCTCATTTCAGGAAAATTAAAATTCTATTTTTATATAAAATTCTAAAAGAAAATAGGCTCATTTTTAAAGCCCATTTTAATTCACGAACATCTCAGATCTCAAGATGAATTATTTCCTGCTTTTCTTTCTTGTAAATATCTCCCACCACCAACCACCTTCTGCAGATAAAACTTTACCAATTAGTCATTTACAGACATAAACTCACAAGGCAAAAAACAGCCTTTGCAGCTCTAGGCCCCTTTGATGATGATGATGTTTACAAATGCTTTCACTGCTGGGCTAGTAATGTGCACTTTGCCATTAGCTCTCTGAAACTGTTCGACACACAAAATGTGCCTTTCAGTAAGGCAGATGGTAAGAAAGATTGTTCCTTTCATTATATGCAGGACACTTATAAAATAAATAGTGGCTGGGGTGAACGTACCGATTTCTTCAGACTGAAAAAAGCTGTCTTGTTGTTCAAAATGATTTCCCTGGCTGAACAGGTCACGCGCATAAATATCTGTCCCGGTGAGATTTCCACTGTTCCTGCGCTGCCACCGTGCAGCCCAGCAGCCGATGAGGCATGGGCTTCTTGTGCTGGGTGCTGTACATGCTCCTTGTAAGGCAACCCCTGTATATGAGATGCAACTGAAACTCTTCCTTTCTCTACTGGTTTCTTCAGTTCCTATGAAAATTTGGGTTTCCCTCCTTTTATAGATATCAAGTGCATCAGGACACACTGGTTCCTGACAGCACTGTCGTACACAACAGAATAAGTTCTACATTTAATGGGGATACAGGAGCTAGAAAGGGTTAAGTCAGGCAACAGAGACATGAATAGTCTGCGCTGTCTGAACAGGAGCAGAAGCGGGTTCCTGAACTGTGTGGCTTGCAGGAAGAGTGAGAGAAGTATCAGAGCCCAAATAGCTTGCACTGATTCGGGAGAAGAATGGCTGTTCTGATATAGGGGAGGGTGGGCAAAGTTTGTACTGTACAAGCATCCCAGGGGTTAGAGCCCTTTTGTCATTGCAAGCAGCCTTGGCTGAACGGCTGTGTCCTTTTGGAGACAGAGACCATGAGGTATGTTGGCTCTGCTCCGCTGTGCTAGGGTACATACTCCGCACTCTGGTTTTCCTTTACTGGTGGCTGGGGCTGACCATTCCCACTCCTGGGACTGCTTTAAAGCTCAGGCAAGGTCTTTATTCCAATACAACCAGTTGCTCTTATCTGAGTACCCATACCTATAGAAATGTGGAGGTTAGAAAGATGAATCAGCTTCCCTCTCCGTTCCCTTCCCCACAATGCTGTCCTGTGGTCCACGGGATTACCTAAGCACCAGCTGAGTTTTGGGTTTGCTTGAATATCCACCATAATATTTTAGTAGCTAACTTTGCTATTTCAAGAAAGAGAAAGTAGCTAGAATAAATTGGATTAAGTCTTTAACCCTGTGGTGCAAAAACCTGTGTTATACTTCTAATCACTAAATTAAAATGAAAGTCAGAGGTATAGTCATCAATTTTAAGAAAAGAATCAGTGCTACAGTGGGTCAGAGAAGAAAACAGATGCTCAGGAAGGAGGGATGGAAGTGTTTCTTCCAGACCAGCCTAAAAATTTTCACACAATTCTATGGAGAATAAAGACTTCAAATGTTTCCGCAGAAGGAAGGAGCAGGTTATTAAAACCGTTCTGCTAAGAAAGGACAAGAAGAACTAGGGTACTCCTTAGAGAGAGGCTTGGTTTGCCTTTTCCTGTGCTGGACAGCCATCATTGGCACCTTGGACCTGGGTCAGCTGGGTAGAGAGAGAGGTTCTGCATGGGAATGTTTCCCCATGTCTTCCCCTGCCCCTCCATCCATCTCCCTATGGTAGAACATCCCTCCTGCAAGATGACTACAACTTGGTTGTGCATGATCATCCGTGTTTGGATGCAACAAGAGAAACTGCTCTGAGTTCTACTGGATTACTGTGAGTTTAGCAGTAGGATATTTGCTAGCTTCTCAGAGGATAAAATCACAGACAAGTCTTACCCTGATCTGTCCCGTACTTACGTATTGCTGGGCAAAGCAAACATCCTGATCTCTACTCCCCATATCCATGCCACCTGCTTAGCTGTGTGGGGGGCATACAGCTCTGCACTCTGGAGAGAAAATGGGAAAGGAACCTGGAGTTTTGATCACGAATCTTGTAAACTGTTTCTTGGACAACAGGAAAATAAATGAGAGGATCCTCAGATCATGGATCTGCCTAAATACATATTAGCACATGCTACTGAGATTGCTAATGATCACAGTACCTTGATGCTTTCATAATCTGTCATGTCCTTAGTCCGTGCTTCTAGGATTTCAGTTGCATCCTTTTGTCTCCAGTTTGCAGCTAATGCAGGATGAGAGTTCCATGGCTGAATTCCCAGAGAAACCTGCCACTAGAATTTGACTGGGACAATGTATCCTCTGGGGAAAGTAACTGAGGGATTCTGGGTTCAGCCAAGAGCTGAACAAAAATGTGGTCCAGCCTATTTAATGACAGGTTTTCACTTGCCTTCCCTTGCTTTAGCTTGTTTCTTAAAACCTCATAGAAGTTGAAAAATAAAACATTTAATTGGGATGTAGAGTCTGACACTGCCTCCACTGATGCACATCTGTGCAGTGGGACTCTGAATCAGCACTGCTGCTGAGACTGAGTACTACTGATAGGAATGACAGGTATTTGCTACTCCATGAGAGGATCCACGGAAACTCCTACATGATTTCTGTGATATCCTGTCATCAGAGGAATCTAGGTATGGCCCCAGTACATCAGAAGAGTAATCTACCTAGGTTTGTTCCGAAACAAGATACTGATCTAATTTGATGTACGCATAGAAACTAGAGGTGGGGAAACCTCTTTTAGTCTCTCTAGCTAAACTCCAGCGATTGCTGGGAGGTCCTCTGCACTGAGAGATGGAGATTGCTTTTAAGAAATCTCTCAGCAACAGATAGGCATTGTGAATAAAAAGCCAGCACTGCAGAAGCCACATTTTATTTCCCATACTGTGTATGGACTGTCAGTAAGGTCAGATGTGGGAACCGACCAGATTTAGCAGTAACATCTGATGTGAAGGAATTTCTATTTTACTATCTGTGTACCAGCTCAATGCTTTTCTGTACCATCCTGTTTTATACACTGTGTTTAGAAATGGTTCATTTGTCATGTTTTAGGAAGACATAGAGTATCACTGTTTTCAACTCTTTGAACGTGGAAGGCTGATTCATTTGTAATTTGGACACTTAATTAAGATTAAGAGCTTGGAATGGTTTCCCTCTGAAAGCAGCGGTACTCGTGCTGCTGGCTTTGAATGCAGGTAGAATTACAGTATTAGGCTGTGTTGGTGCAGTACGACAAGTGCACCAGAGTGCTAAAGAAATAGACTTTCCACTAAAGCCCAGAACTGAGGTCTGGAGAGCTTCCAGTTCCTATCCAGCCAACAGCATCTTCTGTTGAAATCATTGATGTGGATCGGTGTGAGGATTGAAATTCCGCTTCTGGACGCAAGCATACAGCTTTCATTGGCTCAGCTGGAGGCTGTGTGTGTGTCTCTAGGGAGAGTATTCAAAGGCACAGGACACTGTCCTCAGTGCTTGCTGCAAGAGGATTATTTTTCTGCCAAGACAGGAGACCAAGATATTGGTACCCTATTCCAGCTGGCCGGGAAAGGACTCCCCAGGAGGGAAAAAAGGATAAAGAGGCTTAGATCATGCTCTGTGAACAGGAAGACAGCACTTGCCAGCTACAGAGTCTTGCCACATTTCAGAGCAGTGTCTTGCAGTTCCCTGTGCTATCGAGCACAGAAGAGACACCTTCTTCCCTTCCTTCCTACAGAGGAGGAGGTCTACTCTTACTCCTGCCACTGTTACCTCTGCAGACCAGAACAGCATTATTTCAGTTGAGGACAGCAAGGCAGATCAAATGTGTAACTCGCAGAATGAAGTGCAGAGTGGGGTCAGCAGTGGGGTAGCCAGATCTGTACGCTGCTGCCACAAACAGGGCTGTGCTCTGGGAAGGGGGAAACTGAAGTTGTCCCTTGGCTCTTCCCCTGCAAAGAGCTGCACCGGAATGCAGGCAGGAGCTTCCTGCAACAGAGATTCCAAGCTAGCCCAGGAACAAGTACGTAAAGATCCAAAACTCAGACTGGTCAGTGATTCCTTATATTGCCTTTTTTCTTTCCAGTAGGCAGTGTTGTGCCTTATCTTGCCCAAGCTTTAGGATCACCTGGTGTTGTTGAGCTATTCATTACAGCAGGAAAACCCCTCAGCACATGTCCAGCTGCACTGAGGCTCCCGTTATGGGAACTCCCTCCCCAGAAAGTCCCACTGCGCTGAGGGTTAGGTTTTATGTTTGGCAGGTCTAGGGCACCTCACTCTTATTCTGAGAGTGACTGTTCCTTGCTGCAGGTTCCTCTGTTTGCTGGTGAGTGAGTACTTTTAGCCTGTGTTATTTCTCTGTATTTCCTGTTTTCTTTTTTGAAGGCAATGTTTATCTCTTCGTAAGCTGTTGTTATCCAGGGCTCTCAAAAAGTGTGGCACTCTCTAATAATACCTAACACAGACACGACATTGCTATGAGTAGTAGCTTACAATTGTAAATCTCAAGGCATTATATGAAGGTGATTGTTGTATCCGCTCTGCAAGTGTCATTGTGAAGGCACAGAAGAGTTAAGTTGCCTGCCCTAGGACACACATCTCGTCTGTGACAGAAGAAGCAGCACTGCAGCGATCCCAATTGCACTTGCTCTGTTTGCTCCCTTGGCCTTATTGTGTTGTGCTTATGCTAGGTTACATGCAAGCAGGATCCTTGGAGTGAAGTAGGATTGCAGAACCCCCGACACCGACAGTTAGGAGCTCTAGTTCATTCTTCTTCAGAGTGGTGATGGGCACAAAGTTCAGGTATCCTTACAAGGAAAGCTCTGTGCTTTAGTTCTGAGAATTCATGTTTCGTGCCAAGTAGTTTTGTTGTTTTCTTTGCTTTCTTCAAGTGTTCATTCTTGCAACTCTTAACATCACCATACACCTTCCTGCTGTAATCACTCTGCTTCTTCCATGTGTCGCTCCAAATTCGGTTTTCAGATGGTAGTGTGTGTTGGGTAAATGAGGAATGGTTGTACGTGTGCAGGGTCTTATTTTAAAAATCAGGTGGCATAATGGTACCTAGCTGAAAGCTAGCAGGACTTTATTGTGATTATTTGAGCATTTTCCTTTGAATTAAAGACTTTCTAAGCCTATCAGCACTGTGAGCAGCAAGAGAAAATGGTCAGATGACAATGTATGCTTAGTAAAACAGCTGCTCTTTCTATAGTTGTGAGTCAATGTCTGGTTTACTGCAAAATTTCACTGGAGTCAACTGGAATTTTGCCTGAGTAAGGTGCCTGAGATTTTTCTTCGAGTAACTTTACAGTTACTCAAGATGGAGAATTGGGAATCACGTGACATTCCTAACACAATATTATGTTTCCATTCTTGCTGCATGAACATACTTATCAGAAGATTAAGTAGATCTTGCACTTACAAAACCGCATGCTCATGCTGGATGCAGACAAAGACGTCGGAGCTGTTGTGTTGTTGGAACTCCAGTTATTTATTCAACTGTCCACCATGGCAGGAGTTTTTCTGTTAAATATATAATGCCCCACTTTTTTTCTTAAACAAGAGAACCAGAGGGTGAAAGGGTTGAAGATTAAAATGTAAACAGCAAAATTTATTATAATTACAAGAGTGTTTCAAATTATTTCCTTAAACTGCAACATAATTTACCTCTAGTCAAGGTCTCTATTGGTGGTGAAAGAGGAAACTGCTTGACCTTGGGGTGACCTCTGGCCCCCAGGGGTCAGCGCCCGAGGAATGCGCAGATGTCACGGTTCATAAGCAAGGACAGAAACTCTCAGGTTTCCCAGGCAGAGAGGCGCCAGTTCGGGGATGGGGCCAATATGTGCACCTCCCTTTGAACCAGCCACTCATACCTGAAGTCACGCTGAAAGTGAGCACGCACTGGGCTGGAGACAGGAAAAGTCCAGAGCAGCCCAGGATGAAGACTTGTCCCAGGAATGGGCAGAAGCAGGAGAATATAATGAAGGGAAATGTAAAATGTCGCTAACGTGGCCAGTGTCTGTGCTACCTTGTTTGTTGTACTCAAGGACTGCTGCAAAAAAATGTGATCTGAAAGACAGACCCATGTCCAGTGCTTGGCCAGTATCATTTAGAGGAGCTTTGGCTGCGGTCAACCGATGCAGCTTGTCACTGTTGTAACAGCAAATGTCCTATACTCCTAACTCTGCAGAGAAAGAAGAAAGAGATGGAAGGATTTATTGTCCATACCATGTTAACCAAAACTGTGCATGGGCTGAATTAACGCAGTGCAAATTGCTGCTAGGACTTTGGTAATACCAGTGGAGATCCGTGCAGTAGCCCAGGTCTGGAGTCCCTTCAGCTGCTGCTCGGATGTCTTCTCTCACTGCCCTGCAAGAAAGTGATTGGCACTGTCAACCCATCTTTAAACCAAAAAAAACTAAACAAAACTTTCATGACTGAGACCAAAATAATAATAATAATTTTAAAAAAAGCTTTAGAAAATTCTTCTTATTAAAAGCAAGTGAATAAGGAAAGTTAGGTTTAAGCTAAAACAAATTGTGTGGTAAATATTAAGCTTAGGGGGAGAAAATTATAACAGCAATACCATTCAAAGGAGAAATGGGATGAGGGGGAAAACAAACACAAGGTTAATTTTAATATTGAAATCATACCTTACGTATCAAAATAAAATTTATATTCAAGGAAATTGTGAACCCAAGGGCTCCTTTCAACTATTTGCAGCCTGCAAACCACAAGTTGTGCTAAGCATGATCAAAGTACTTCACAATTAGTTTGGTTTTAAATCACTATAATTGTCAGCCTAGGTTGTAATCAGAGAAACATTGTTTTGAAGCAGCAGCAAACTTGCTCCTGGTTGTAATCTGAGGAAAATTCGAGAAAAACACTGGGATCTGGTCAGTTAATGGCAGCACGGTGCTTGGGGAGAGAGTTGTGTTAAACATCAGAGAGCCTGTCCCAAGTTCACGAGACAGCCAGCCTGCCCTCGTCCGCTGGTGCAAAGACCTCGCAGGCTGCTGCTTCTCTGATCAGCTCCCTGCCTCGGTTTCTCTCTTGGGAAAAACAGGGATGGCATTAGGGAGTCTTTGTAAGGTGTAATTCATGAACTGCTATAAAATACATGTGCTCCAGGTGATCCCGGAAGGTGCTTGTGTACGTTAGTTGTGGGGATGGTAGGAAGAGGCAGCTAGTGGAATGAGCCGTGCAGAATACTTGGATGGAGGAGACTGCAGGAGTGCCAAGAATGACTGCAATGCGAGCATGAGCCTGCTCGTGCATTGCGCTCTTAATAAAGCTGGCAGCGTGTTATCTGGAAGCTGCAATGGGTTTCCTAATAGATTCCTTGGAAGTTTCAGGTTGGAGAGCTCTTCCAGGGGCTTTGCCAACTACACAACAGAATAGAGGATGACCTCAAATGCTTTTGTAATTAGGAACAGAGTATTTCTCGCAATTAAAAAGATCTTCCAGGAATACAGGAAATAAAGCCAGTCTTTGAAGGAATCATGCTTTCTAGACATTAAAAGGTAGCTTTAATCTGGACTTGGCTATGGAGAAACTGAAGGAAATTTCCCCACTGGAAGCCTTGAAAAGAGAATTTGCTCAGCAGTACAAATGAATAAAACAACAAGGCTTTGTGCTGGAGGATCTCAAAGCGTTTTCTGCTCTGCATCAGGAAATGTAATACCTCCTGGGAGCTGTGCTAAATTGGAAACAGGGACCTTCTAAAAGCTAGCTCAACTCCGCTCCGGCTGAGCGCAGCCATGCTTCCACCAGCGTTGGTGGAAAAGACAAGTGATGTTTTGACAACTAGAGTCTTCAGTCGTGACTTTTCTACAGGGATGCAGGAGATTAGCAGACAGCGTAGATTTAGTGAAGAAGTAGTTAAGAGAATTGAAATTGCCACCCTGCATCCTGCCAAGCCAAAGGCTTTCCTTGGCCTCAAAATGACAGAAAAATCATCACCTCAGATGTTTCTTAAGTGAATCTCCTTGCTTCCAAAAACCGTGGTAATGTCAGGGTGGTGGTGAGGGAATGCACCGGTTGAGGAGGTTCTGCTTTGGACTGGCAGTTTTTTCAGCTCTGTTTCAGAAAAAATGAAGAACTGAAGGAAGTTCAAAGCCCGTTTTAGTTTGTATGAATCACCTCTGCTTCTGTTTTCTTGTCACCAAAGAGGCATCAGGGAAGAGATGACTGAAGAGTAACGAAGGGCAGGTGATGTGACCATGAAAGGAGAGGGGAATAATTAGTGGAAGAGATGAATACTGTAAGAAGCAACTGGTACCTCAGCTTTTCATTTGGGGAAGATAAACCATTTCCCAAGAATCCATTTGCCTTCAAGTGGAGCTGAATGGAGAGAGCTCCAGAGGTGGCTGCTGGAAAGGAGGTGACACCAACAAAGCGGGGAGGCTCATGGAGGAAGGTGTACATGAACCGTGCTCTCCTGGTTGAATGTAAATGCATTGCAGCTGCCTTTTGGTCTGCTTTTGCAAAATAAAGTATTGCAACTATTTATTTAAAGAAATCACTGTTAAAGCAAATAAAGAAAGGTAGCTAGGTTGTTGTGCACCAGGTTTGATCCAAACTAGGCATGGGCACGTGGTCATGGTCCTGCTAGAAGAGCTGGCAGTTTATGCTGTTTTGCCCGTGTTACAGCTGGCACAGCACAAGGAAAATGGCACAGACAGATGATACCTGACCTGGTGTAAAACTTCTCAACATGAGGGCTACCCTATCAAACTGTTTTGAATTAAGAATTCTTAGATTGAGTTTAAATCAAAGCGATTATTTTTACCAGTGTTTTCTGAACCAATGCTAAAACTCTCCTAACCAGTTTGCACTGTATTACTTAGATAAGAACTGAGTAGGTCTTTTGGCTCTGCTATCAGTTTATGTTTTTGGAGGTACATCACATCATCTCAGTTCTCTGTCACGGAGATAGTACGAGTGTGTACTAGCGAAGGTGTGATATTGTGACTCGTAATTACGGCCTTTTTATTTGTTTATATTATTGTGGAGAAAATGCCTGTCATGCTCTTGCACAATGTTGAGCATCCACACTAACCAGTGCAGCTGTGAACAACTCCCAGTAATCCTCTGATCATACACCACTGGTGACATGGGCAGGCTAATGCATCCCTGTAAACTTGTCCTTGCATGACTAAGCCCACACCAGTCAATAAAAGATAGTCCATAAATCCGATGGGTGGGAGCAACAGAGTAATAAAGACAGGTAGAAGAGATGAACCAAGACTGATTCTGAGATTTTGGTTGTTTCCCTTTTTCATGAGTGGGTGAGCATCAGACAGAAAGTGGAACAGTCTTCGGGATGTAGTGATGGAAAGATTCTCCCATTGACTGGCTTGATTCAGCAAACAAATTCTTTCCCACATGGAGCTGTGGGAGGAAGAGGGCACAGAGGGAGAGAAGTGATAGCAAAGCTTCACCCAGCCCTCCAGCAGCAGTGAAAGCCAGATATGAAAATTGTTCCCTGAGCAGACAGGACCCAGACTGTCTCTTTAGCTTTACCTTGGCTCTTCTAAGTTTTTCTTGCTGTCGGGAAGAGTTAGGTGAAAAGGGTGGGGAGAGGGGGGATTTGTGCAATTCTTCCACTTGAGTGTAAGCAGAAGGTGCGGTCAGAAGCCTTTTAAAGTGGTCATAGATGTGTGAGGTCTGATTCAGTTTTCAAAAACGTATCTGTTAGATGTAAGTGCATGGGAGGTCATTCGAGCTCTGCTGCCTTTCGGGGGGTGAGGCAGGAGGGAGCTGGGCTGCAAAACAGGCAGGCAGCAGCATCACAGTGCCGGGAGCGAGAGCCACCGTGCGATCAGCAGGCTCTGGCAACAGGGACGAGAGCAGAAATAGGCTGGTTCTTACTCTCCTCAGCTCATGCCATTGGTAGCCATGGCCAGACACTTGTGTTTAAAAGCACACCAGTTGTTTGTGATTATGCTAAGCGTCACTCTGGAGATGAGTGCAGCTAGCTGGCAGGGTTTTAAACATAGCAGTCCCTGTCTTTGGTGATCACCTAACATCCGGTTATTTACTCGATGTGAAAATAAAACATGTTTTCCCAGAGCAGAGAATTTAGCCTGTACAAGAAGGTAGCTATTTCCAAACTGGGTTCCTGGTGGTAGGTATCCCTGGTTCATCCAGTGACTCTTGCTTCTTCCCTAACGCTCCTCAAATCACTACTTACCTTGGACGAGGACCGGGGTCTTGTCATGTAGATTTTTATTCAATAGGAAAAAGAAAAAAAGTTGCTGTGTGTAGAATTAGTTCTGAGGGAGAGACAGATGTAAGAGTCTGTATGATAATTTTCTCAGGTTATAGGAATAGATATCCTCTGAGACAGAAAGAAGTAATCTAATATTCACCCTGCACGGACACAGTGTCTTGCCAATAACTACTTACTAATATTAAGGTACTTGTTGCATCTGAACTAATTCATGATACATCTGTGATGGGCCACAAGCGAAGACAAAAAGGGACAGATATGAAAGGAGAGATGTGATAGGGTCTCAATTTAAGGTTGGCCATGGACTGTATATGACATTCTTGTAAGTAAACTGACAGTGTCCAGGTTTATAATAGCTAAACTCCTCAGTTTCCTTTATGTAAACATTTCACTCTAATGGAACATTACACCCAGGACCGTGCTTCAGCAGACATGCATGTATATGAATTGCATAAAGATAGACCAATAGATAAATAGATATCTGGATTTAATAAACACTCACATTCTAACACTAATAGGCTGGTGAAATCTTACAGAGAAGGAGAGAGAGGCTGAAGGAAAATACAAAATACTGTCGAGAGTTTACAGACTGGCACAACTGGAAGCACTCAGCATCAAAAGAATGAGGGGAGGGAAAGGCCGAGATGGAACAGGCAAATTCTACATTAATAATGTTCTCCCGTCTTGTGGCAAGGGATGGTGAACGAGACAGTGAGGTGGGTGCCTGCTGTTCCCTCAGAGCTGAAATCATCATAATCCAAATTAAACTCTTTAATTTATGAACTATGGAAGTAGAAGAATTCAGATATGTTTTTCCAAAGATCTTAGAGGATCTCTAAGAGTTTATTTTCCTTGAAAGTCATATAGGTGCTTTTGAAAATTTTATCTTTGACGTCTCTTGGAAGAAAGAATGCCTTTCCAGTAGGGAGAGGTTGTCTTCAGATTGATTATTTTCCTGTATATACTTCTTGACATTTTCCCCATTATCATCCACCAAAAAAGGTAGGGGAAAAAAAAAAAAGCACCAAACAAAATCCTCCATTCTCTATCCCCTCCCAAACAAATATCTCTTCCAATTCTTTCTCTGGGAACTAAAATCCTATAACAATGGCAGCTCTCTACTGAAGTGGTTGAAATTGTGCCATTTGACAGAATACGGTCCTGGCGGCCGGCACAGAAAGCAGGAGGATTCTACATCCGAGAGCCTATGTGGGAGGGCTCAAATAATCCCCTTCATTTATTTCCTATTACTTCAGAATTCAAGGTAGCTAGGTGAGAAGGAAGAACCTCCTGACAGCAAATGAGCAATGAATCGAACAACAAAAAAAATTGATTTAAACTGGGAAAATTGATTTCTAAGTTCCAGCTTGCCCGCTCCAGTCTTTTAAACTAGCATTGTCTGTTACCCAAGTAAGGTCAACGCAGCTATTACCTCAGCCCAGACACCCTTTTTTCTCTGTTTTTACAGTGCCTGGGTTTATTTTTCTACCCTTTACTTGGCTCGGTGCCATTTCGTTGGCTAACATTCACCTAGGCTGGGTATAGCGAGGAAGGGATGTCCATTGCTCCCTCTACGGTGTGCGCAGCAAAGCC
>NW_010254285.1:18619-40272 GCF_000690775.1 Eurypyga helias
CTGTTTGCCTCCGTGTCGACCCATGGCGTTTTGGGGAAGCCCATGACTTCAGGAGCAAACCCCCTTTTTAGCTGGCTTTAATTATCATTCTGAGCTAGTCTAAAGAAAAGATTTCCCCTCGTTGCGAAGCAAAAGCAATAAAATAAAGGGGGGGTGCGCAGCGCAAAGCAGGCAGGAGAAGAGCCCAAGTGGAGCCCCCCACGCGCGCGGGCACGGCGTACTCTCCCACCAGGGATCTGGCAATCTTGCATGCATGAATTGCTTTGCAACGGCCACTCGGCTGTCATTCTGTCAGGCCCATTTACAAATCGCATAACAGGTTTAATTTTGAAATCTGTCTTCCACCCCCCAACCCCCCCCTCTTATTTTTGCTGAAATGGATTTACAATGAAAGTATTTGAAGAGGAATAATTATCTATATGAGCAAGAGCAACACAATGCCTGCAGCCTGTGGCATGGGGGTGGGGTAGGATCAGAAGAAATGGGTCTTAAGTCAGAAATCTGCTTTTATACAAGTCTACGCATTTACAAAGAGCAAGATATTTACAGATACCCATCAAATATCTGATGGATATGGATATGACATGATTTTAAATATGGGGTGTGTGTGTCAGGCGTGTGAGGCTTGATTTCAGCTTTTGTTTTTCCTGTGCTAAACACTGCGTTTTAAAATAAGTCTCCAACCATAAGATTGTGTGCATTTTACACCCAAAGTGATATTCACCGAGAAATTGGTTACCAAACCCTTAGAAAGGCTTTCCAGAGCATTCCAGCCCAATTTATATTTTAAAAAGGGTGGCCCGCTCGCTCTCTGAAAGTGCGGGAGAGCCCGTTTTACGCAGTAGTGGACATGGAGCCGGAGCTTTTTCTATAAGCTCTGTCCATTTCTCTCAGTGAATTGAATCCAGTCAAAGGTCAAACTGGCCAGAGGCACTTTTATTGTCATGGTAACCATGACTTAATCAAACAATCCTGAGATTCCAGGTTTGTGGGAACAGGCAAAGATCTGAAGAGACTGGAATTAATCAATCAAAGGGGGCAGGGAAGAAAATCCTAAGATATATGACTTATCCTTCCAAATCTATTACTCTGTCCTTAAACACACAAGAATTATGCCTTGGACAAAGCCTCTTTTCAGACCAAATACCTCTGATTTTTGTTTTCTTGTCCTTTGCATCAAATTTCCTAACATACCTCTGTCCTACAGCAATCAAACCTCAGCCCAGATTTAACTAACAAGAGCGAAAGAGGGGAAAACAATTTAAGAAAGATGAAGGTTATTTTGTAAAAAGCTACTTAAGGGAGGGGAAAAAAAAAGAGGAAAAGGGAAACCAAGGAAATATGCAAGCAACCTCCTTTGATTTGAAAACCTATTAAAGGTTTTAGTAGCGATCTAATGCAGATCCACAGGCAGTAAATGCATTTTTAAGGTTGCTCTGCTTTCTGGCCGACTGCTGCATCTTCTTGGGATCCCCAGGCCACGGGGTTTGCTCTTGTCTCAAGCCCTGGAGTGGTTCAGCGGGGCTGAGTTCATCCAGCCTCTGCTCCTTTCTGAGAGCCCGGCTGCTTGAAGATTGTTTTGAGGCATCTGGTGAGCATTGGGCATTGGTTAACCTGGAACTCAGCTGGGGCTAAAGCTACTCTTATAAGGATGTTCTGTGCATCTTTCTTTTTATTTCAGAAGTGATTTGCGTATGTCTTACCTCTTGTAATTTGCTTGTGAGGCTAATGCATGTGTTTGTCAGCTGGAAGAAGAGGTAGACCTGTAGGTTCTGCTCCACCACCATACTTACAGGGGGTATGTCTTGTGTTTTTTGGGGACCTGACTGCAAGCTATGTCCACGTGCCATTAAACACCCAAAATAATTCTCGCTTTAGCTTCTAATAAAACTAATCTCTTGCTTTGACCTCCTCTGCCCAGAGAAGCCATACCTACATGGCTTTGCAATTTTACTTATCACAAGAGTAGGAGGGCTTTGTTAAAGTGTTGGTGGCAGTAGGTTTGGCTTGTTATACCTGGTTAAGTGGCGGTACCGCATGTTGTTTTCTAATTTTAGAGAAATCTGAAATGTATTTGCTCTTGGCGGCTTCGCTGAAGTCTGGTGCCTGGCAGTAGGATGGGTTGCACAGTGTGCAGGCTCCGTTACATGCTCTGCGATACGCAGTCATGGAACCACTGAAAAGCTGTTGGCTGCTATGCCATACTGGAAGCTTGGGTTTGTAATGGGGGACAGAGATGTTCACCGTTCTGCCTTGCTCCCAAACACACGGCAGGCTGAGAGGCAGCCGCCTACTGTTGGATGGTTACTCTGTTCTACAGAAAGCGCTGCTGAAATTTTGCTATATTCATGTTCTACAAGGAACACAGGGAAGTACTTGCAAACCCCAAACCTACCTATTTTAATGGCAATCAGAGCACAGAAAGAACTGATTGCTCGTTCTTAATATAGAGGTATCCTTGCAACAAAATATATCCTCTCAGTGCTGTTGTGGGCGATCTCAGCAGAGTCCAAGGGGTGAGTTGTTCTGGCAAATAAGCTCCTTTCACCTGCAGAGACTGTTGTTGGAGGTTAAAATATGCAGAGAGAACTGTAACAGAGTCCAAGGGGTGAATTGTTCTGGCAAATAAGCTCCTTTCTCACAGCCACAGGAGTGGGGAGTCACCTGCAGAGACTGTTGTTGGAGGTTAAAATATGCAGAGAGAACTGTGGTGTGCCAGGGTACTGGCAGGGCAGAAGAGAAATTGCTCAAGTCTGAGCATCAGACAGGGAAAGGGGGAGTTAGTAGTTGAGGAGGTCTGGAAAGAAGAAACACTGACCTATGTCCAAGGAGGGTGTGACCTTCAGGTGTAAGAAGAAAGTCCCCTTTTGGCTTGGCTGTGAGGAGGCCACTGGTATCCCTGTGTGTGCTCATGGGAAGGAGACATTTGAAGCCAGGTGGGAGGAATGGAGAAGGGACTCAACATGGAAGAACAGCAAAGTGTAACAAGCAACATGAAGGAGGAGGCAGGAGGCTCATAATGTCAAGAGAGAGCCTTTTCCAACATCTGTATGTGAAGGAGCAAACAAAGGAAATAGAAAATAACAGTGGAGTCGAAATGAGAGAAAAGGACCAGGAGATCAAAAATGGAAATAGGGATGGGATGTAAGACAAAGTGACACTTCTGATGGGGGGGTAAGTTCTGCTGACTTAGCGGCAGAACAAGAAGATGTTGAAGAGGAAGAAAGACTGGGCTGTGCTCTAGGGATGAACAGGGATTGTAGTTAGAGACCATGGCATCAACAAAATTGAGGAGAGTTTTGGTGTTTCAAAATGAAGAAAGGCTTTTCATTTCTTGTCTGGTGTCTCAAACAGTCTTAAAGACCAGGGCAAAGAGCAGCCCTGACAGAGATGAATTGCCACCTCCTGCAGAAGTGCTGAGCACCCTTCCTATCAAAACTACTAGGGGCAGCAGGCATTCAGCACCACTGTGAAAGAACCCTTAAATCTTCTTTGCTCCTAATCTGTTGATCCTCTCAGGACAAGACTGAGGAAATTGGTGAGACAAGGGACCGTGGACAGGTTATAGGCAAAGCCAGCACCACACATGACCTATGCTGAAATGAAATGCAAGTCTGGGAGGTAAAAGCCCCTGTAAGCCTCCTTCCCCTTTACAAAAGTAGACTCCAAGTTAGCTTTAACACTTAAGTACCATGGTTCCTGAATGCTACCTTTAAAGGTTAAAGCATTTAAACTATAGGAACAGCCAGGGGCAAAAAGAGGCCCATTTCAATTTGATATGTTGAGGTCCTGCAGAAAGCCAGACTGGGGGGTCTCTGAGCTCTTTGTGCTTTCCTTGCCTCCTGAACCTGAGATGGCTCTGAGGCCCAGGCTGGGCTGTGTTTCACTATCCTTCTTTCTTTCTCTCCTTATGTTGTAGCAAATTAGCCATTTCCAAAGGGCTCAAGCAGAGGGGAAATTCTCTGTCCCTGACTTGTGGGCTGCACAGGGCTGCTTTTGCAGAAGGGAGCTGGGAGTAGGTCAGGAAAGACGTGTGCATGAAGAGCTGCACTTCTCCCAGGGGTTCAAAGCTTGGTTGAGACAAGTAACAACACGCTGTGATGGTGAGTCCTGACAGGAAACAGAGGGGACTAGCCCCATGCAGTCTCACTGTCTTCTCAGTGGAGCTCATCTGCTTTTCATGGTAGATCACAGGACACCTGCCTTTCCTGGAGGGATCGGGATCTGCCCCAGCATACAGTGATGGACAGCAGGTTTTTCCCATTTCCCAACCTCTGTCTTGTCTCTGTTCTTTGAGGAAGGCGCGGGCCTGACTCTTACTGTTTTACACAGCATCTTGCAGACTCAAGCCCGCTCCCGGTCAGTCTGTTAGGTGTTACTGCAATACAAATAGCAGGACTGTCCTGGTGTACGATGAATGTTTAGCTTGCAGAGATATGAGAACACCCTGCAGACTTTACCCCACACTGTAATCAAAAGAGTACTCCTCAGTTTACTCTAGCCTAAGCCTTTCTGCAAGCTGCTGCCTTTTACTGTATTATCTGGTATGATAGCAATGATATTAATAGCAGGAACCTTCCTTGCAAAAAACAAATTGCAGTTATAACGTGGCTCCCATTGCGCTCCTTGACTGCACTGCTATCTCTCTGCACAAGAAAACACTTCCAGGTTTACTCCAGTGGTTACAATTAATGGAGATCTCCATCCATTTATCCTGCATCAGCATAAACAGTTCTATCTGTAGGTGGTGCCTGCTGTCAGCTCCCACCCTTTAAAATGATGCTGGAACTTCCTTGTACTCAGGGTTGTGAGCAAAGGTCTCCAGCACTTTCTAGGCACGAGCAAGGCTGAAGGTGACTACTGGGGAACAGAAGTGTAAAATATTCTTTCTGGGAGCCCTGCCACAGAGAGATCTTCTACTGTTGTGCTTCCCTCTTTGGAAGACATCTCTTTAAAAACCTTTACAAATATATGGAGGGATTTGCAAGTGATCATTTAAGGGATCAGGAAAGATCATCTACTTGATCAAGTTCTTTCACCTTTAGTAAAAGAATGTTAATACTGGAAAGCTGCCATGTGCTCTCACAGGGCTGTCCTCACAAAGAGATGTCTTAGAATAGCTGCTTTTCAGGAACAAAGAATAGCTGTGTCTGACTGGGAAAGCTTTCTGAGGGTCTCTTCCAAGACTTGCTTTTTTCACGGAAGCGGATAAAGCTCTGAGAGCCACTTCTCTGTTATCATGATAGACCTCACTCCTACTGTTATAGCTGTGCACAGCTACATGGGCAGACTTCAGTCCTTTAGAAGGTAGGTGAGTATCTCTGGTGGTGAGAAGTCTGAGTAATGCTGGCTATTGAGTGCTTAATAACATAGTTTCCGGAATTAATTTTCTTCAGGAAAATGTTACCTGCACCAAGCAAAGCCTGTTAACTGTGTGTATATGTTAAGAAACCTTATCCAAGTACTTGGAAGAGACAACTCAGTCCTACCAGATGAGTTTCATCATATTCTCTATCAGATATTCAGTATCTCCATCTGCCCTCTGTGCAGCCTGGGACTGTGGCTTTTCCAGGGAACTGAATTCCACAATTTCTGATTCTACATTACTAAGCTCCAATGTGACATTTCTCAATAACATCATTTGGAACAAGATCATACTGAGATATGCTAATTTCTTTGTCAGTCTTCACATGAACTTTAAAATAGTTCTAAATCATCACAAATTCTGACATACAGCATTGAACTATCTCTCCACATAGTTCCTACGTGGAGTCTAGAACAGACTTTTCATCAGATATATTAAGGCATACAAGCAACATGGGAAGATGGTTGGAAAACTTTGACATGGAGGTGTTTTTTTCCAAATCATCAATGTGCAGAATGTCTTGTTATGAATTTTGAACTCACTGAAGGACTAGGTGGATATGTCCAAGGTGTCTTGCCTCCTGATATAAGGAGAAAACTCTAAATGTTAGTTCCAAGACTTGTGTGTGTGAAGGTTGGGATGGAAAGCACCTGACTCAGTTCAAACTGAAGAAAATGTCTGGTGTCTAAATATAAATAAATACCTCCTCTTAAACAAAAAAGGGTAACATAATTTTTTTTTTTAAAGAAAATAAAACTAATTCTGCCCCCCCTGTATTTTCATTACAAAAACCTCAAAACCCACTTTCAAGCTCATGAAAAGAGAATTACACTGCTAAACGAAGCCTGGAGTCTGATTCTGACTGTGCGATACAACAGCATGTGAATATGAAGTTCAGCAGCAGTTGATGAATTTACACCCCTTAGTGTCCACTTGCAGAGTATGCAGGTATTGAATCAGAGCCCCAGCAGGGAGAGACATGCAGGCAGGAAGCTGCATCAAGCTGCTTTTGAGGAAATCACACTTTTCAGATAAATATCGGTCAGCTGCAAGCATTTTTCTCTCCAGGGTGTGTGTGCTTTTCTAATATTTAGAATAAAAATGTGGTGCTAGGAATTGGGAATATAGTTTTCACATATTTGATTACTTCAGCATTAAAGCAGCATGATAATATTAGTGGTAGCCTTTAACATGAACTTTGTTCTGTAACTTCCAGGCTTCAAAAACTAATGAGGAGTAAAACTGGGGGGGAAAAACCTCTTCCGACAAGCTGGTCTTCAGCACCTTTTTAATGGATAACACATTTGCCGTCATCACATATCGCTTGGAATACGTTATGACAAGACATGCAGGCTAACATAATGCATTGTCTACTAAAGTCTACGATGTGTTAGTGAACTTCTCTTTAACTCGATAGAGGATGAATCAGTTCCAGTTCCAGAAGCCTTTGAACAGTTTCCTCTAAGAACCTCAACTCAGGAGTCTCAGTGCTGACACCCAAGGTAATCAGACAGCGTCAGATACTTTGTTATAAAAGTTGCAAAATAGTGTCTTTGCTGCTTTGAAATTTGGAAAGCAAAGCATGGAAAGAGTTTCTAACTTTCAGCACTTAAGAACAAGTTTTCAGGAAAGCACAGGACCCAGGCAGGCAATAAGAAACGTCAGGTTTTTGCTGCACGGTGTTCTGTTCCCAGAGTACAGTGAGTTTGATGCACGCCGAGTCTGGCTCATTTCCACTTCCAGTGTCAGATGTCAATCCTGGATGGGCGTTTCTCAAATCTTTCAACCGACTGACTGCTGCATGCTTGCTGCTGTCACAGGTTTGGCTGGCAGGGGAGCGCTTTAGGGAGTGTAAAAGCATTAAATGTCCCTTCCCATAGAGGGAAAGCAGGTTGGTGTAAGAGATGTAACCCTAAAACTTAAAACAAATACTTTGTGTTATTAAAAGACTAGTACATACACAACACTTTTTTATTATAAAAAAGAAAAGTATCCCCAGAGCAGTATTAGCTGATGTGAACGCACGCTTCCCTGCGGCAGGCACAGCCGTTTCTCTAATCAGCTGCTGTCAAGACTCCCTCTCCTGCTCTGTCTCTTCCCCAGCTGTAAATGGCAGATCTAGAAATACATCCTACTTCCTTGTCCTGGTTTTGCCTTTTCAGTCAAGAAAGTATAGTGCACACTTAAAACATTTGTAAAAGGGCTCTTCAAACTTCTCTGCGCAGGTCGATGGAGAGTCGAAACTGGAATGACCCAGGAGCACTGAGTCATCTGCTGACTTTTCCCCCTGCCCCTCCACTTCTACAAGCAATGATTTGTTTTCCTCCTTCCTCTTGATTACAGTCCTCTCCTCTACAATACACTCACACTGTAAAGTGAACTCAATTTTGTGTACTCGTATTATCTGTAGTGTCTCATTAGCCTTGGTACCATTGTAACTCTTCTCTGAATCATCATTTGTATATGGATGTTTGACATATCAGCTGATTGTCCCTTTTCCTCTTTCCTTTCCCATCTCTTCTGAAAGGCAATGAAGCTATTTCTGTTGATACTTAAATATCACAACTTCTCGTATTATCCTAATAGCATAATGGCATTATGAAGTACCTTCCTGCAGTGCATTTTTGTGTGACGTCATGCAAACAAGGTGGAACTCAATGAAAACATCATTAAATGTTACCCTCTTAAAATTCATTCAAATAAGAATAAGTAAGGTGTTTGGACAAAGCAAATGTTGTTTGTCAGGGACTAAACACTGAATGAAATATTCCCAGAACGGTTTCAGTCAGGACAGATTTGAGAAGGGAGAAGGTACCATAGTGTTTGTATGCATATGACTATAAAATAGGTTCTAGTGCACAGAAAATAGGTGTCTACGTGCTATCACTGTCACAAAACTAGTCTTGTTTTCACCTATGTTTCTCATAAGGGATGGTGAGAATAATTTCCCTATGGCTTATAAACATTTCTCCAGATATATGCTAAAATGGGATTTGGCGTCTCTTGCATCTATATATTGGACTGTCAAAGTAATGTTAAGCTCCCTCAGACTTTCTCTACTCTGTGTGATATAGCATGAGATTCTTGCAAGCATATTGCTTTATTTGTGTTTTCTTGACACAGTCACAACTTTTTTTTTTTCCTTCTTCTGCTGGAGACATTTGTATGGGAGCTGCTACTTTTAAAAAATAAAATAAATAGAACCAACATGATTTTTTTTTTTTTTTTTTTACCCAGGATAATACCTTCTGGCAGGGTTTTTAGCACTTGGTATCCCACAGGAACTAGCACAGTTTTGCAAACATTCTCAGATTTTTAAGATCTTGTTCGACCAAATATGACCTGCATTTTTCTCATATTTTTCTTTGCTCAACATCTCCATTGTATCATTCCATGTGGTCTCATTTGAGTCTTGCTTTAACTATAAGTTCTTTTGATTTTCTATTCATTTTATATTCACAGACACATTTAATTTTCTTATTTAAAGCCATGCAAAAATTTCTTGTGTTACTGTGCTGATGTAGGGGTACCCAGAAAGCCAGAAGATGCTTCTCAAGAAGCATGGCTTATACATACAAGTGAAGTTGCATGTGCAGACAGCATGCACTTTGCTGGATTGGAGTTTTTTCCTTCCTGCAGTTTTGTAAAACAGGCAATTATTTTGCTGCAGCAGTGGAATGCTGAGCTGTCAGGCTTTCCTCATTATGTTGTCTCCTGGAAAGGTATAGGATTGGGAACTGCCTTAGAAAACTACAGTTCTTTGCTCTACAGGACTAGGAAATGTTGTGTTCAATTGGTAACCTTGATGGATTTTAGTTTTGCAGAACTTTGTTCTTGATGGTGAAAAAAGAAAAAAAAAAAAAAAGAAACCCACAACCCAAATACTTAGGGCCCAGTTAGGAGCTTATTTGAGAGAAGTAGTGCTAAGTGAGGTCAGCCTGCCTGGGGTTATTGCTGAAAGACCTGATCCTGCTGCCAAAGGCCTAGACTTTGGTGTCTAGGCTCTGCCCAGTGCCGGGGCAGGAGAGTGCTGACTGCTGCATTGGTGCTTGTGGAGGCAACAGGCACTTCTGCACAAGAATTTACTGCCCAGCACCTGCCAGGCTTCATTTTCATCTCTTTATGTCCTGGGGAAAGGGAAAGCACTGACAAACCGGGCAGTGGAATGTGGCAATGAGCTCATCTTCTTTTGCATGGGTGTGAAAGCGGGGTTGGACTAGATGATCTCTAGAGGTCCCTTCCAACCCCTAACGTTCTGTGAAAGCAGGTGGTGGGCTTGAGTCTAGAGTCTTCTGAGTGCAATTGTTTTGTCTATGCATCCCCTGGCAAGTAGCTCCTTGGGGAGATCCCTGTTCTTACTTGGTTAATTAACCATTAACATGGAAGTGTAACTTTGCACAGGTAGGTCAGGACTCACACAGAAATTAGTAGGCTTCCTTTTCATCACTTGCTTTATTTTAGCTTTTGGAATGGGTGGGGATTTGTTTTCCTCTCCCGAGTAGTCACGCTGTTATGACGGAGAAGCTGAAGGGCCCAATTACCCACCCCGTGATGTTGTTTGTGAAGCAATTAGAACTGACAGAGTGTGATTAAAACCAAGAAGTTATCACTTTTTTCTTGAGGCAGGAGGGGTGACTGTTTACAGATGAATACGCACCAAATCTACGATGGGAATAATTTCCTCACCCACTATGTAATCTCCTCTACTTCATTACTGGCTGAATGTATATAGCTGTATAGTTTTTTGCGCATGAATTAACACTTGTAGCTAATAGCTGTAAACTCACAAATGGACTATTACTTTTTATGGCCTTTTAGCAGAGTCAGCCTAATGGAGCAAAACTCTTGACAAATTAAGATACATTTGACAAGGCTTCAAGCAGGAATCATAACCCAGGAGTCAACATTTGGGATGCAAATATAAAACTATCTGTCAAACTAGCCTGTGTCTCAGCTGGTGTGTGGTGGCAAGTGTTAAACTACACACACACAAAAAAGTTCAGGCGATCGTTACCTGTTCTTGGTGAGATTTTCAGAGTAAGAGGCTGATTTCCTTTAATGTTTGTGAAGAGCCTGTCACATCTGTAGTGCTACAGGGTATAAAATAATAACAATAGTCATAGTAAAAATAATTCATGTTTGTTTACTTATGACACTGTGTATATTTTAGGCATTGTATGATTATTAGGACATAGGAACATCTGATCTTTTGGGAAGAGTGTTTTAAGCCATGGACAGAAAATATTTGACAGTGCAGATGCAGGGCTTGTGGTGTTGGTTGCCTGAGCATGAAACAAACTGGAGTAGGTATGGCTGTAGGAGCTCTCCAATATGTTCTAGCAGACACATAGCCTGTCAGGGCATGGTGTTTCTGGGGGAATTACATGGCTTCAGCTCTGTTTGGTGTTTTTTTAAGTGAAGAAGTGGAGGTGGCTGGGCAGAGGCTGTGTTTGCGGGGCAGCCAATGTGCACTGACTCCTCTGGTGCGTGGGAGTAGCTGCCTGCCTCAGATCTTTCTGCCTTTCCTAGTCTGTGGCTTTCAACCCTGTTATTTTGCTTTGTCTTAGGGGTTTTGTAGAGTATCCGATCTCTTTTACCCCATCAAACCCCACCTCAAAGACAATCTTTAAGTCAACTTCAGCACTTCCCTGTTTTGGAGCTGGCTGATGGGATGCTTGCATCTGATATTGGTTTGTTTTCTGCCTCACCTTTCCACAACTCAACATTTACTTTGATAAGACAGATGTGACATATGTCTTGAAGCCCCAGAAGAAGCTGCACCCTGCCAGGGGGCTTTTCTCCAGTGCATTCTTATTATTTGAGTCACATAATGCACCTGCATATGCTCCTCTTGAGGAGTTCAGTCTATGCCACCAGCTCCCCAATTACTGTGCTAATTAGTAAGTCAAAGACCAAACTTAGGGGTGTTCAGGTTTGTTTTACTCCTCTTTCTCTACCCTGAACCTTCGCTCCCCCCTAGGCTTTCTAAAACTTTATTCAACACAACGTGAAGGCTTGTTCACCTCCTAATACCTTGTGATATTCTGCTAAGAACATCCAGTGTTACAGTTCCAGCATAATTATATTTCCCCATAGGTGTAAAATGTGTCTGCATCAATAGCTTATTAAAAGAGTGTAATAAAAATTATGACCCCACAATTCTGCTATTAATATAACAATTCAGAGCCAAGAAAACTCCCTGATCCTTCTTACGCATCTGCTGCAAAATGGTACAAGAGCAGAACACCTTAAGCCAGCTTAATCCCTTCTTTTCACCCCCTAGCAATATACATTGGCCCAAGAGAGTAACATGAATTGAAAGTTTAATTTATTAATATGCAATAGTGATAATGTCAAAAGAACAATATATAAACCCCACACAGAACAGGATTACACGGTACATAGGGGAAAGCCTAGAGCTAATATTTAATATAGCAAAACACAGCCAAAAATAATTTCTCATCCAAGGAGCAAAAGAGGGATAACTCTGCAGGTGCCGTGGCAAGCAGCTTCTGCTTTCAAGTGCGCAGCCAGCTCCAACCAGCCTTCCGCTGGCTGAGCATCCCCTCCTCTCTGCTGGAACCAACAGAGATCATGGTGCTTTCCAAGAGCTCGAACTGCTGGGGCACTGACTGAAGTTCCCAGCTATCACCTTGTCTGCCTTAAAGTCTCTCACTCCTCCAATGTGACAGTGCACACAAGAATCAGAGCAGCAGGCGCAGGTGGCACATGTGGAGAACAAGCCACATCCAGTGCACAGCAAACTGCAGCTAACGGGGAGCATTGCAGCTCAGAGCATTTCAGTAAGTGAAGCATGAAACCAACTGTTCACTTCAGCTAAATTGTTTGCTTAAGCTTGGATGAATAACCTTCCACCAGCAGTCAAAGTATCCTGCAGCCTTAGCAGGGGTATGGACACTAACATTTTAGTAGCTTTGCCAAAAATGAACTGTTTGCCCTATAGTCTTAAACCAGTCACACTCCTGTGAGTGGAAAATATTTCAGCCTTCAAGGGACTAGCAGGTTTCAAACACTTTCTAGAGTTTGCTTTCTTGCCCCTTCCCTAAAATGTATAATGGGGAGGAAAGAGCAAATGTATAGGAATAAAGCTTAGTACTTTCCTAGCATTCTGCAGCATGCAATGTACAGCCTCTGTCAGGAGAGCAGAGCTCACTCTTAAAGGGCAAGTTGAGAGAAGGATGAGCTGGGGACTAGATGCCAGCCAGGACCAAGCTGCCCTGGAGGTTTCCTGCTCTGCCACCCATTTCCTGGAGGGTGGGCTGAGGTCCAAGCTGGTAATGCAGCCTGCCTGCTGCTCAGCACCGGCACATCCCTGTACACACACACCAAGGAGACTGCAGCAGCAAATAAGGAGATGGCCAAAATATAGGAATTACTTGTCCCTGTTGATTGAGGAGTCTGAGACTGGCAGCTATGGCTCTGTTATGTCTGTAGATTCATGCCCCTCTGATTCTTCTTCCAGCCTTCCCTGGTTTGGATCTATTTGCTGTCCTTCCCTTTGCTGGTGTGGATTGCTCCCTTCATGGGGTAATCTGAATTAGAAGAACCAGGTCAGCTTGACAAAGATCTGCTGCCTTAAACTAACTCATTTCCTCTTGAATGCCACACAAGATGCTCAGCTCCCAGCAATAATCTCTAAAAGGCAGGGGGAGGCTGTGGAGATGAGAAATGAGGGCAAACCAGGAGAGGTACTGGCAGTTGGAAGGGGATGTGTGCCCACAGCCTGGCTCTGCTGCATGCTGTGGATCAGAGTCCACAAGCACAACAGAAGAAGAAAAGGAAAAAAGCCGTTGGAGTTGCCCTTCCAGCCCCTTCTTCCCTGAGAGGGCTAGATAGAAGATGGTGATTATGGCAGCAGTTCTTGCACAAGTTAGCAGTCTTCTCTGAAACTTTTCTCGCTGGCTTTTCTCCAGTGCTAGAGCCTGGATGGGTTAAAGCAGGTCACAGCTGGCCTGTGCTGAGGCTTCACATCATGCTGCCTGTTTTTATATGTGGTCTTCCAGGACTTATTTGATACTTCATTCAAAAGCTTTACTTCTAGTTAGTCAGGTAAATGAATGTATTTGTTGTTGTCCAGAATGGTGACTCACTGCAGGCTGGGTCCCTGGCAGAGGGGAGGAGATGTGTTTTCCTCCTGCGAGGAGAGAGGGGTCAAGAAGAGCTGTGTTTGCCTGGCTGAGCAGAGACAGCCTTCCAAGCCTGTGCAGTACTCTCCTGCTTTCCTCACGTGATTGCCATTGCTCCTCAATTTCCTGAATTGGAGTAATTTTTTGAGTTTTATTTCTGATACTTGTTCAATTGGTGATTATATTTTGCTCTACTGGCAGCTTTGTGTGGTGTGTACCAGGGTTTTATTAGAACTAACCTCTGCATCGGACTGCCACTTACCCAAGGGAAAATCAGGGCTGCAAAGGGGGAGGTTTGCACAGGGCCTTGCATATAGCGTATGAGGCAAGTCCCAGTGCGGCTGTGGGTCAACACAGGACCAAGTCACCTCGAAAACGCAACTGTGAGAGTTGTGTTCATGGTAATACAGCTCAGAGCAGGATGAGGGGTCAGGCAGCAGAGAGATGCTCAACATCAGAGTGAAAGTCAAGAGGTCCATTGGCCTCTGAGCCCAGGGCACTGTCAGGTGACATGCCCAACCCCCCTCCACTGCCTTGTACACTGGGTGACGCAGTTGCTGGGTTGCAGGTAGAGTTGCACCTCCTCCATGGCCTCATTGACCAGGGGCACATGAGGCTGGAGACCGATAAGTGAGTCTCACTGGTAAAGTGAGTTTTATGTCAGTGGCTCCCCAGCTGATTTCTGCTCTGCTGCTAGGTAAGAAGAAAAGGAAAAAAACATCCATTTTGCACAATTTTTGTGGTTTTAAACATCTCATTGTATTATATCAAATGTGGGGATGGAGTGAAAAAGAAAAGTTAGAGAAAATGAAGAAAAGCCCCATCCTGTTCAGTCCAAATGATTCTGCCCTGGGCTGAAGAGGGCAGAAGGAATGACAGACAAGTGCACAACCAGCAGTTGAAGGGCAAACCTGAAAAAGTGCTGAGGGGAAATAGGAGGGAGTGAATCTGCAGTAAAGGAAAAAAAGATTAAGATCTGACCTAAATATAAAGATCACTTCCATCCTGCCTTCCATTTGCTAGGTCAGGAGAGGTAATGAGGAGAGCAAGGAGTCCCAAGGACTGCTAGGAAATTCCTCTGAGGTTTTGAGCCCACAGAAGGAGGCTCTGCAGGAAACACAAGGTAGCTATGCCATACCACGTGCAAGCTGGCATCTGCCTGGGTGCTGGTGACGTCGAGTACAGGGGAAAGATTCTTGTTCACTGTGTGCCCCCATTCCCCAACTCCTCACAACGTCAGGTAAAAGCCAGGAGGTGGATGATGGTGGATGTGGAGCAACGGGCGAGCGTTACGTTAGCCTGCAAGTGAGATGCTTTTACTCAATGCTCAGCTTTGCAGGGTTTTTTTGTGTGCAGAATCTGACCTCCTCAGTTCTTTTTATATGCTTTTCCCCTGCCCTGTGAAGGGTCAGGCTCTTGCTGTTGTCCATCGTGAAATAAGGATGTGTAGCTCGGCTGAACAATGGAATCTAATGACAATCTGCCAGCAGGTGAATGGTTTAAAAATATCAAGAGATATCACAAGAAACAGCAGAAAAATAGAACTAGGAGTAATAAAATGAGGTTGATAAAGAAAGAGTTACCTGAAAAGTCTCCTGGGAGGTGTGCTATGCTAAGGCATTGCCTCTTGGGATAAATGTGAGCCTTCCTATGAAGCCATTCATAAATTATGTGAACTGTTTGCTTTTAAAAGCTTTGTGGTACAGACAGCCATCCATATCAACTCACCTGTTTAGCTGTTGATATTTTCAGCCTCCTTCCTTTGCCTTTTGCCAGTACCCTGATTACAAGGCTTACACTGATGGGTTATCCAGTCTTACTGTGCCAGCAAGGCTTGCTCTGTGTAGAGTTTATTCACAAGAAATTCAGCAAAAATATTTCTTGCTCAAAATTCAAGGTATTTTACTGGGAGATTGATGTCCTATTTTTGTATCCTTGATGTGAAGTAAATTTAACTCACTTTGAACACCTTTAAGAATCCTAGTTTAATTTTTAATAGTGACTTGGGCACCTCACTCATGGGGAATTCAGCCTATTTGAATTTAGGTCCATTTAAATTTTGGACAAGGTTTGGATCTCTGATTGTAACTGAATCCAGACTTTTATGCTTAAACTTTCTACTGTGAACTGTGAAGGAAGAACACCCATGTGGAGTCTGATAAAATGTTTGGGTACTTGTGTTAGGTTTATTAAGTAATGTCAGGGTTTTTTTTGGGAAAAAAAATTTTACATTTGCTTTTTACTGGTCTTCAGAGAATGACAGTGAACACAAAGCCCCATATGTAACATGAAAATAAATATTTTATCTGCTGGCTTTCATAAACATGGCGCACAATGCTTTTTTCCACTCCACAATTTGAGAAAACATTGATTCGATCCATTTAAGTGATGAATGCTCACAAAAGAAAACCTTTTTTCTGGAATGATGATCTTGGGCAGATTAGAGCAGCTAGGTAAGAAATCCAGCAAGTATTTATCAAAGGCTTCTAAGACAGTGCAAACTCTAGTGAGTTCAAAAGCAAAAGACTTTTAGTCTTCATACAACTGACAGGGTCATAACGTTTCAAGAATGCCAGGAATCCGTGTGGCTGTTCCATTAAACACCCCTGATTAGTGAATGTGCTGATAAACTTCGAGAGTCAGAGGTCAACACTGTGGAGCCGAAGGTACCCCAGGTATCTGAAAATGTCTCCAGAATTCATGCTTCTCTCACCCAGTTAACCCCTTCCATCACTCCACCCACAGAGGCTCAAAAATGGAGTCTTGGACACAACATTTTCCAGATAATTCTGCGGAGATGTTGAGTTATTCTGAAAACTGTGGAAAAATTACCTCAGGCACCTCCCATGTAAATGTTCTCGACAGCTGGTTGTTCTTTGATTTCAGCTTGAGCTCATAGTTAGTATATGTGTAAAACACTGCGTGTCCACTGGCTCATTCAGCCTCCCTCCCCTCAGATTCAGGTGGTAGAATGATGGCAGCAGGCTGTGCATTGCAATACCTCCAGAGCTATCACATTGCAAACACGACTGCAATTTCAATATACTCAGGACCAGTTGCACTACCCTGCCACCACACAAAACTCTCTGCTTTGTTAAGGTTTTGTTGCAAGAGCTACAGCTAAATTCCTGCCAAATGCCTGTAGCAAGCAACTGGGAAATCCATGAAAAAATGGGCTGTGTGCCTGATTGTTGCTTTTGCAGGGCATTGGTTTAACTGCAGCACGGTCAGGAGGGTCTCAGGAAGACTGAATCATCCCAGCAGCTCCCTGGCGTGGTAGCCCATTTTTCAGGAATTGCCCTAACTGGCAATTCCACCCCAATGAAGTAAGGCCATTGCTTCTGTCTCAATCTCCCAGGCAGCAGCACAGGGCTCGGAGTTTAACTGGTCCTGCAATATACGGCTTTTCAGTCCACGCCCTGATTATGAGCTGTTGGAGGAACTGAGGATTCATCTCCACTGAGGGCCACAGCGTGACCCCATCAGTTTCTTTGAAAATCAATAGGAAAAATGTTGGAGAATGCAAAGGAAGCAGGAATAGTCAAAGTAAAGACAAGTGATGTCCTGTAATGGCTGTAATGATTCTGAAACACGCAAGGTCACAGATAATTAGGAACCTAATTCTCCTTTGAAAGAATCTGTCAAGCTACTTCCCTACCTCAAAAACAATTGCTGATTGATGTTATTTCAGGGCTAACAAACTCATTGAAGGTAGTCTGAATGGAGGCTGTACACCCTTTGCTATGCAGGTGGAGTTAGGTAGTCACAGCTGTAGAAGAAAACCCAAGTAAAGAGGTTTTCCTTGTTGCAAAATAGGCTTGATAGGATGTGTTTTACAAGGGTGCCAACACTGCTGCAACTGAGAGCCACAGTGCAGCAACTCTGTTAATCAAACCCTTATCAGTTCACACTACAGGGATCTTCCCCTTTGGATGCTTTACTGTGCTGCAGTTGTTCAGTGTTGGGAAGAGGGAAGAAAAGACACAGCAAGGATGGAGCTGCCTTGAGGTCAGACAAAAATGTGCAGAGAACCCAGGGCAGGTAGGGATGCTGAGCAGGCACTAACATGAGCTTTACAGAAGGAACCAAAATTTGGGGACTTTCTCGGTGTATATCATGGTTAGCTTTTAGGAGAGCTCTCTAGGCTGCATCTGGTAGGATTTTGAAGCCAGTTTGTACCGATGTAGGCTACAATGTACTGTTCTGAGCTGTGAAGCAGGAGAGTCAGTAGCTAACACTAAATGTCAGGCTCCTTTGTCTTTACCAAGTTTCTACCCAATTGGTTTTCATTTTACTTCTAATTGTAAAGAGCGAGGGAAGTGTTGGTCTCCTGTGGGAGAGAGGTAAAAGGTTTTCCTATAAGCCATTTAGTCAGATGAGAAGTGTGGTGCTCATCCCTGGACTCCGCACATGCCTGGAGCTGGTGGTGAGGGAGCTATGGCATGGGTCCAGACCCAAACTGACTTCCAAACAGCAGAGATGCAAGGCAAATTTGGACTTCAGCACGAGCGTGGGTGTTAGCTCAAAATATATAACGTAAAACTGACTCACAGCTCAAAGGCCAGGGCCACAGACAGTGAAATAGCAATCCCACAACTTGCAGACAAAATTTTGGGATTAGGCTAGTTGGCAGAAACAGCCAGGAGCAGTAAGAGGTTATACGAGCCTCTTGGGCAGGTATCATTTTAAAAACACTAATTGTGAACTGCCTTCTGAGAGGTTTCTGGTAATGAGGTGTCTTAGTTTTTTTCACAGCTGGTTCTGCTGTTTTTTCACAGCTGCTTCAGCCTCAGCAAGGCCCTAGACTTGATGGGAGATGTGTGGCCCTTCCCAAGGAAAGAGCAGTGTCGCTACAATTGTTTGGATCATTTTAACTTCAGAGATGTGGGATAGAGAAAGGCCATAAGAACATGTGGTTGCAACAAGAGGGACAGAACATATAAAAATATGATTAAGTTTTCAAAGTCCTGAATTCTGCCCCATCCTTGTGTAGAGTGAGATGTGAAATTCAGGAAAGGATGAGCTTTTACCTGCTCCATGTGAGTTCAGTTCACTAACTCTTTCAGCACTGAGGATTCAACCCAATTCAAAGTAGAAATTGCAAGTTCCAAACCCAATAAAAACTCTAGTTCAAAAATCAGCTGAGATTTCTGCAAACTGACCACCAAGAATATACCTCACCCCTAAATGTGCACATCTTGGATGTTTAGCAAGCAAAGATATCAATAATTAGGTATGCGGGAAACATTGCAAGGCTGTCTAAACCTCCCTGTATGGCTATGAATGTGTTCCTATGGGGGTGTTTAGGGCATTCCATTTTGTTATCTAGATTTGTATCATTTGAAGAACTTCAAACCTGCAAATAGAGTCGATACCCACTACAGACATGGCACAGCCAGAGCACATGTTGAGTCTATTCTGCCAGACCAGTGCTGGGTTTCTGACAGGTCAGTTTGAGGGTTTCTGTGTCGCAGTATTGTAGCTGGGGGTATAATGCATGTATGTGTGGGGTCGGTATGGGACATGGAGCAGACATGAGCAACAATCTAGTTCAGATGGGCAATTATTAGCCTGGTCTCAGTGCCAGCCTGTTTGAGCCAGCGTGAGGAATGGTGGGCAGCAGGAACCAACCCTCAGGGTGGGAAATGAGAAGCTGAACACAATGAAAGGTGTTACAAAGCCAGTTTTCTCAGGTGAAGCTCAACCACAGCTGGAAAACCCTGTGCAGCATTTGGGAGCTAGCTCAGCTCTTGGGAAATCTGCACATCGACATCCCTGTGCCAGAGGCTTCGATGTGTGGTGTGAAGACAACGTTACCTCCCCTGGGAGCGCTGGGAGGATGAGGTCTCCACAGACGGTGAAGCATGCTGAGTCTGCCAATAGTAGATGATCTCGGGGCATGCCTACACCGCGGTGGTGAGATTGCAACTGGTGCAGATCTCTACTCAGACAGGCTCCCGCGTGGGCTGCACTACCCGGGTCTCAGCTACTTGCTTGGAGGTTGGGACCTTGTGTGGCCACAGCTAAATTGCTGTTACTTTGCAAGTAACCCCATGAAAGCAGCTGAGGTCTGTGTCTCCTCCAGCCATACTCATAGGTGCAGTACCATTACATACTCCTGGGGGCACAGGTTTCAGATGGTCACCATCATGTTGCCTTTGGGGTTCTTTCTGCCTTTTATTTTTTTCCTTTGCTATTGCAGACTGGATTTGGAGAGGGACTGTGTTATCCTACCTGGATTATGAATTATTGGTTATTACCTATGCCAAAACTGGGCTGGATTATACAGCAGCTTGAACAAGACCAAACCTGAATAAAATTCATGTGTTGGGTTTCTCTTGTTCCAACCCTGTGGATCCACTCCCACTCACACAGATCCCTTCCACATCTCTTCTTCAGTTTAAGGTGGCCTTAATTGGGAAGAAATGCTGCTTTAACTCCACAGAGTCTTTATTACAGTATTTCCCCCTCATTTTTGTAGGTGAGCGTTTGTTTCTGAGCAATACCATACTGATTGGCAGATGTACATTGGGTATGTGTGGGACTGAAGCCTGGACGTTTTCTAAAACAGAGCTTTGGTTATCTGTGAACTTTTGCATCTTCCTTTGAACAAAAGGCTACTACTTAAGGGGAAAACAGAGTCAAGGTCCAGCAATACGTCATGTGTGCATGTGTGTCCCAGCAACTGATAATATCTTGCTTCATATCCATTCATCCTCTTCTCTCCGTTCTATTATTATTTTTTTAATTTCTTACAAGGGACGCAAACATAACTTTCACTCCAGTACAAAACGCATCAAATGCTGTTGTTGCACTGTATGTGGTAGGCTCTGTCTCCTTCTTCCAGTGCTGGGAAGTATCTGGAGCCCAGATTTGTAGTCAAGATTTCAGGCACATTTTTGTGGCCTCGCAGATCTTATTTAGTTTTTAAAGAGGAAAAAAAAAGAAAAACTATTTCAATAATTTCACCTGCATTTTCATCATTTCTAATGGCTGTGGCATCCTTCCAGATGTGTTCCTGCCTGCCTGACCCTCCCGTCAATACTTATTAATTTCATGGCAATCTTTTCAAGTGTGTTTGGAAACAAACAGGAAAAAGTTACTCTAAGGTCAAGAATGAGCCCAGGGAAGTGAAACAGGAATGCTGACGCTCCATGCAATAGTATCTGTTTCTGTAGCTTTTTCTATCTTGCTCTTAAAATGGGCTTTACACATGCAGATGGGTAAAACGTTCCTGAGGAGCGAAGTTGCTACTCGAGTCCTGGAAGTGCGATGATGCACCAAGGCATTAGTTACCAAAGTGATTCGGAGGGTCACTGGTAGAAGAAGGAGGTGTAAGGGTCTAAGGACTGGGCAACCTCTTCTGCTGGAGAGATGACACATGGGCATCTCAGGCAGGGTGAGAGCTGTGGCTGCTTAAACAACCATCCACTGGAATAACCTGGGGGATAAATGGTGTTGAAAAACCTGGGACTCTACAGGCAGCAGGACTAGCAAGGTCAAAGTGTCCTTAGTGTGCAAAGTGCTTACCCAGAGCTGTAGCTTTCTTGATGTGCTCACCAAGCCAGTGTAAAACAAAACCTAGCTCATGATTTAAACCTAGAAACAAACCATGGTCTTCTCTGAGAAAACTGTACGAGAGGCTACTTGCTTTGTTTAACTACTCTGCTCCATTCATACAACTAGAGTTGTGTTTACGCTCTTCAGAAGAAAAGTGAAGACACAGCAGCCAGAGCTGAAAAAAGTAAAGGTGGGGGGTGTCAGTAGTCCTGGATGAAGCCTGCCCCAGCGCCGGGGGTAACTGGTGTCTTGGCAAACGTGGCCTCTCTTCCCTGGAGTTTCTCCCGGTGGGAATGAAGAGCCTTCCAGACCTGGGCACTTGACTTTTGGAGCTGCCTCAGTATGGTGAAAAGTGCTCCTAAAGAAAGGGTGACCAAACCTGAGGCAGTAACAGGCGGAGAGGAAAAGCCCCGTGAGAGCAGGCGCTGGGGGCCTGGCTCTGCGGGGCTCTCCCGGGCTGCCGCAGCAGGTGGGAGTCAATTCCCGTGGAAAGCACGATGCTGCTCGGAGCGAAGGGAATTCACAAGGTCCTGAGCCGCAGCCCGGGGCTGTGCTAGAGAAAGCGGTGGGACCGGGGGCGG
>NW_010254286.1:0-921 GCF_000690775.1 Eurypyga helias
GACACCAGGGGGGGGCAGAGCCCCGCGGATGCGCTGCCACGCGTGGCTCACGCCCAGGCTCCACGGGGGTTAGTTCCCGGCCGAATTCCCTTGCAGAAGGTCTCCCTGCTTCCCCTCATCCCCCTTGCTCCCAGCCCCAAACCAGCTGCATTAACCTCCCCCAAAATCACACGGTTTTTCGAGCCGTGTCATCCCGTGTGTCGCCGTGCGAACGAGCCCGCGACGCGTCTCGGTGCCTGGGCAAGACCCGGGAGCAGCCTCACTCTTCCCTCAGTCAGGTTTTCCCTGCTATCCCCCCTGCTGCTGGGATTTCTGCTCTGTCCCGCACAGGGCTGGGGACCAGCAGCTCCCTGGTCCTTGCAGCAGCCCTGCAGATCCCCTACTCCCCCCCTCCAGCCTCTTCTCTTTGAGACAAACATCCCTCCTGTCCCCCAGTTTTCCTTGGACGTCAGTATGGAGGTGGCAGGGCTGTCTCAGCACCTCTGCTTTTTAGGAGAAATCATAGCAACTGAGACAGGCAGGCACAGCCCTGCCTGCTGCCGGGGAGGGCAGAGAATGGATGGTCATTTCCCAAAACTGTGGGATTTTCGATGGACTTCGGTGAGGAGCATTATTTTTTAGCCTCTTCATCCTACAAAAGCAACCCAGAACGTTGTAACTTGCCTAAGAGCTGCGAGTCCCTCTAGACATTAAAAATGTATGTGTACAGGGATGCACGTCTTTGCAAATGCACACGTGTGTCTGCAGCAACTTGTCTCAGCCCTGCACGCACCCAAGGCTACAGGTGCCTGGAAACACGCAGCCCAGCTCCTACACACACCCCTGCATGGATTTAGCCCGCACCTGCCCATGTCTCCGTACACACGAAGAGAAACGAATACGGGGTGGTGTTTGCAGTCAGGGCAACCCCAGCACAAGGAC
>NW_010254287.1:0-2418 GCF_000690775.1 Eurypyga helias
GTCTTCTTAATATTGTTATTAAAGTATTAATTGTTATACTCTGTCATATACCTTCACAATTCTGTCTGCTTGTATTTGACAAGTTGTCTAAACTTTGACTATGATAATGTCCATTTGTTGAGAAAAAATAATAAAAATGAATCTGGGTGGCATTGTCATCGGTTTGATGGCATTGAAAGCTGGATGGCAACTGAACCTCCTCCAGCGGGGCTGGGGAGGCCCTGGACCAGTTTGCAGAACTGTCAGGATCATCTCCTTCAGGAGTTTTGGCCTTTTCTTTTTTTTGTTCATACATTGTATGTGTCTGTGGTGGCAGTCAGAGCCATAACTGTAATTTCTACCTTACAGGCGGTGAAATCTTTAGTTCCAGCGTTAGGGTAACAGAGCTCTCTTGTACGGGTTTTTTTGGTTTTTTTTTTTTAATGGAGAAACCGATGCTGGGAGCGAGCAAGTGGCTGCTCTAACAGAGGGAACATCTTGCCTTATTACATAGGTGCACGCAAGGCTCTCAAGGCCTAAGAACATTAAAGAAAGGTCATAAGGATAACACTTGTTAGCAGCTGCTCTGCTACGTTTTGTACAAGCATTAATGTTTTGTACGTTAATATCTTTGAAAATAACTTGCAGGTTCCTCAAAATACATACCCCATTGGTGTTTTCCAGTATTTTCAAATATTCTGTGTCCGTTTCTCTCCTACATGGTGTTCTTGCTGGAAAAAAGTGTAGTCTTGCTGCCCTTAGATATAAGCAGGTTTTTTTAAGTGACTGTTTCCTTGAGTGTATTGCCAGATTTCCTTCACTGATACTTACTGTGATGTATATTCAAGTGCCAGCAAAGAAATTTCCCCCCCTGAGCATGAGCGTCTCTTTCCTTAAACTGGACATATGCAGGTGCGACTTCAGTGAGTTTTTTTGTGGTAATGTGCTGGTTTTGGTTGAGATCATTTTCTTCATAGTAGCCAGTATGGAGCTATGGTTTGGATAAATCTGCCTTGTCCGCAAACCTGTCCCGCAGCTTTTACAGGAGGAAGACATGAAGAGAAAGGGGTTTGAGGAATTGTTAATAACTACATGGTCACAGGATGGATCATGTAGTTCCAGGATGGAACAGTCAGTGTTGGTTTAAGTAGAAAGCCATGTGGCTTCTGCTGATTTTCATGAAGTAAAATGAATGGCCTGAGCCGTAAAGGGTTCAGAATATATATGGGTTAAGGATACATAGCAGTACGCAGTGCTCAGTGTGCCGCACTTAGATTACAGAATAACTCCTCTCTGACTTGGGTCTTAGTTGTGTTTTTGAAGGGGTAGTGTATCTTGTACACATACAAGATCATCTCTTAAAGCCTTGGAGCAGTGGCCTCAGCCAGATGAACATTCCCAGAGTTCAGAGGGATATCACCTCTGGCAAGAAGTCCATGCAAAGGAAAATCCAGCGGTAATTTGAGTCATACATGCTGATTGTTTTATGCTTTGCCTTTCTTGATACTTGTTTTTATAGCATCAGGCCAGGTCTTTCAGCTCTCAAATGACATATTGGTATGCTTTCTCTCCTTCTCACCAGGCTGGAATGATAAGAACTGATAAGGATGAATACTTCATTGAGCCTTTGGAGAGAGGAAAGCAAATGGAAGAGGAAAAGGGAAGAATCCACATGGTGTACAGGCGTTCGGCTGTAGTGCAGCATCCCACCGATGCACTCCCTGATGTCCATACAGAAGGTACAGTACTCCTGTGTTGGTGGCTTACAAACCTGTTCCAGGTAACTAGCCCACGGTAGCTTTCGGAAGAGGCGTTTTTGACTGAGGTGTTTGAAAAGAAAGTGTTTAAACGCTTGGCTGAAATATGCCATCAGTCTCATACACGCAGTTTCTCTGCCAAGAGCAGCGCACATGTGCTTCCATCTAGGAGAACAGAACTTGGCCGTGAAGTGTTCTTGTCAAGAAATGTTGCACAACGCTTGGGTTTTCTTCCTTAAACCAAGGGCAAAGTTTGAAATGATTTAAGTAGAAACAAGTCTGAGCTCTGCATAAGTTGGTAAGATACTGTGCGACATGAGATGGTCATAGAAACACTCATGTGACTTCACTGTTCGAAGCTGTTACTAAGGCTCGCCTGTCCATATAACTTCTGTTTAAAGTTTGGGTCCTATTTCTTTCTGAGGAGTAGCTGTATTGTGCCAATGACTGATACTGTTTCCATCCTTCTACTGGTTGCAATTAATGCAGTTTGAAGGCAGTTGTTTTGATATATTTTGACATATCCAAGGATTCCCCTTTGTCTTAAAGATAATGTGTTTGGGCCATCTGAGAATAATTATTGTGTTATTTAATCCATTTGCTTGTACTTCTTCCCCCCCTTTCAATATTATAGAAGTCATTACAAGCCAATGCATTGCATAGTTGTCGTGGTTTAACTCCG
>NW_010254288.1:0-3157 GCF_000690775.1 Eurypyga helias
CCTCAATGTTTTCAATAAATAACTTAATAAAATAGGATAAACTAAAAATGATAGGCTAATACATCCTCTAAGATGAGAATACTCTTCCGGATTCCTCAGAAGTATATTGGGCTGCTGACATTTCTCTGCAGAATTACTTGCTTCGTCGTCTCTGCAGCGAGGCACCAAAGAGTAATTAACATCTGTTTCACCCTCAAAACCAAATCTTAATATCCAAGTAACATAAGGCAGCAACAAGACAAATTCCTCTTCCCTACAAAAAACACTGTCAGAAATCCTGACTTTTTCTTTGCATCTTCCCCGGAGATCTGAGTACTATCAATGGCGGTCGTGCCTGTCCCAAATCACCTGTGCAGTTCACTCCTGTACTGAGATTTCCAAAGACTGAGACAGGAACATCCTCTTCCCACGCCTTCAGAATACGTACATACTGGAGAGATCTGCCTTGGCCTCAAGACAGACGGTCAGTCCAAAACTCCCTAGAAGTTGATGCTTTTGGGAACATTATCCAAGATCTACAGTATCATCAGCTATAAATATTATTTGGATTAAATTAATGTGCATGAAAAGCTGCATTCACCAGATACAAAAGGAATCCTATCTGCTCCAGAGAGCAGAAAATACAGGCAAAAATCAACAGGAGAAGAAAGAGGATTTAAAAGTTTGGATAATTATCAGGAAAAGGCTATTTTATTCAATTTTAAATGCATATTAGTTCAGATATTTTGCAGTCATGAAGGCATAGCAAACTATCCCCTAAGATATTTCCTCAACCTACATTTATCGACAGTGAAAATCAATAACTGATTCAACATCTGCGGAACGTCTCGATGAGGACGTGTTCAGCTGCTTCAAGTAACTGTTGCTTAACCAGGCATGAAGTTCCAATTCAGTCAATTAGTAAGTTTATCCTACTTTTCTCAAGAAATTGAAAATCCACAAAATAGATCTTACAAAAACCCAAAACTCAAGAAAGAAACTGGGAAGATGTTCAAAAGTCACTGCTAAGCAAAATACCTCAACTTTGGCTTTCAGAACTACCAAAGCCAAACAGCACCTTGTCGTTCAGGAGCAGCTCCAAACTGATGGGATGGTAAGTCAAGCATTTCACTCAACAGGTTACATGGACAGAGTCCGGCTACTTCAGCACATAAACAGATTTTACAAAAATATGGAGCCCTTGCAGCTACACCCGAAGAAAATGGAATTGTCCCTAAGAGTTTTATTACCACAGCATGAACGTATCAGAATCTAAATCAGTTCACTGTTTTGAAGGCTATCAAGTCCATCCCGTGCCTCAACGCTGCATAAACGTTACAAAAACTAATTTAAGGCTTCTTACAACCACCAAATTTCACTTTAGGTACGACACTGAGCTCTGTCCTGTACTACAACTTCCCAATGAAGTCAAAAAGATGAACATTTCAAATGATTAGGCACCCAAAACACAGAATCATAGGAAAAAAAAAAAACCACAGCACCAAAAACATAGACATAGCACCAGAATCATAGACTGGTTTGGGTTGAAAGGGACCTTAAAGATCATCTAGTTCCAACCCCCCTGCCATAGGCAGGGACACCTTCCATAGCCCAGGGTGCTCCAAGCCTCATCCAGCCTGGCCTTGGACACTTCCAGGGATGGGGCATCCACAACATCTCTGGGCAACCGGTTCCAGTGCCTCACCACCCTCTCTGTGGGAAGAATTTCTTCCTGCTACCTAATCTAAACCTCCCCGTTTTCAATTTGTACCCATTACCCCTTGGCCTGTCACTACAGGCTCTTGTAAAAAGTCCTCTCCCAGCACCCTTGTAGGCCCTTCAGATACTGGAAAGCTGCAATGAGGTCTCCTCGGAGCCTCCTCTTCTCCAGGCTGAACAAGCCCAACTCCCTCAGCCTTTCATCACAGCAGAGGTGCTCCAGCCCTCGGAGCATCTTCATGGCCTCCTCTGGACTTGCTCCAGCCGGTCTATATCCTTCTGATGTTGTGGGTTAACATCACCCTCCCAACACCTACATAAAGCACAGGAATCCTCTGCCCCCGTTACAGGTGCAACAGAGGTAAAATTCACCCACGCTAAAACAAAAGGCTGATACTAGAATGTGTCCAAGCTTGTCACCCAAGGTTCCCACTCATCAGTGACATCCGTTTCACTAAGGTGCAGATATGGTCCCATACCAGCTCTTGAGGAAGGCAACAGTAAACTTAGAACCAGCTGTGTCACGACGACAGTCACGAAGGCTCAACAGAGAAAACAGCAAAGGTTTTCACACAAGACCTCAAGATTCCTACTACAATTTCCCTAAAATACCAGAATGACCCAGATATCCACAGCAAGACACTACTCCTATAAATTTGAAGTTCATCCTTCCTGCTTACTAGCTGCCCAAAGCACCTCAAGAAGTGCTAATTCAAGAAGATATTTCCATATTGTTATGGGAACACCTATATAAACTTCGAATGATCCATCACCTACCTGGCATTCTCAGCTCCAAATCCAGTCAGTACAGAACCCAAGTACGCTTATTTCTACTTTTTTGTAACAGGGAAGTACTGCTCTCCTCTACTTCAAACATCTGTACAGCCCTTCACCCTTCTCAGGGGGATTCCAGCTCCCTACAAGAAAAAGTCAGTATTTTCCTCTTCCCGATTCAAAATACCTGTATAACAGGAGTCTTGGATTCCAGCCTCAAAGCAAACCTGAGATGAATCATAATGAAGCCCAAAATGCAAGAGCACAATACAGACTTGTAAAGTATTGTCTTTGCCAGCTGAGAGACCCATCTGGATCATTAATTTCAGTGTTACTGAAAGGGTTCTAATGCACTTTCTGCCTGAATAACGGGAAGAATTCACTGCACGTTCACTTTTATACTGCAACATCCCTTCTTTGCATTATATACATAACTTTTATGCATTACATATATCTACAATATATATACATAACTTTGTTGCATTATATACATAACTTCTATGGATAAAGCCAAACAAAAGCACCTCCTCTCCCTAAACCAGTAGCTTTTTAATTGTTCGAAGTATCCACAAGTTTCTTGGAGGTTTGCAAGTCATTCTTTCAGAGCTCACCTATAAACTTTTTCCTGGATATCCAAAGGAGGCTTCTTCCCCGCACTTCAATACCATATAGAATCACAGAATGG
>NW_010254289.1:0-1102 GCF_000690775.1 Eurypyga helias
TTGGTGAAAAATGGGGGCAGAGTGGAGTCTACAGAGGTGGGAAGCCTGTGATGGACAGAATAGCAAACTTAAGGGCTGTATCCCATCTCCCAGCCAGTAACTGCATCTTTGGTCACACAGCCCATTGGAGTTGGCACCATTAGGGAAGTGTTAATTGCCCTGGGAGTCATGTACACAGCACTAGAAGTTGTGGGATAGGAGGGCATGTAGCACAGTTTGGATCCAGGTTGAAGACCTTTCTCAGGGATAGGGACTGGCTAGCTGCCCTAGACATGTGCACAGCTGCACACGCATGGGAGCTTGCATAGAGCCACACCACCTGCCCAAAGCCCCTGCTCATGTGGGTGATTTCTAGGAAGGAGAGTTAATCATTGAGTAAAAAACTGGCTGGATGGCTGGGCCCAAAGAGTTCTGGTGAATGGAGTTAAATCCAGTTGGCAGCCAGTCACAAGGGGTGTTCCCCAGGGCTCGGTACTGTGGCCAGTTCTCTTTAATATCTTTATCAATGATCTGGATGAGAGGATCAAGTGCACCCTCATAAGTTTGCAGATGACACCAAGTTGGGTGGGAGTGTTGATCTGCTTGAGGGTAGGAAGGCTCTACAGAGGGATCTGGACAGGCTGGATCCGTGGGCTGAGGCCAGCTGCGTGAGGTTCAACACGGCAAAGTTCCAGGTCCTGCACTTGGGTCACAACAACCCCCTGCAGTGCTGCAGGCTTGGGGACGAGTGGCTGGAAAGCTGCCTGGCAGAAAATGACAGGAGGGTGTTGGTCAACAGCCAGCTGAATATGAGCCAGCAGTGTGCCCAGGTGGCCAAGAAGGCCAAAGGCATCCTGGCCAGCAACAGGAACAGTGTGGCCAGCAGGAGTAGGGAAGTGGTTGTGCCCCTGTACTGGACACTGGTGAGGCCGCACCTCAAATCCTGTGTTCAGTTTGGGCCCCTCGCTACAAGAAAGACACTGAGGTGCTGGAGCATATCCAGAGAAAGACAGTGGAGCTGGGGAAGGGTCTGGAGCACAAGTCCTGTGAGGAGTGGCTGAGGGAACTGGGGTTGTTTAATGTCTGTTTCAGGGCAGACATTGCTCTCTACAACTACCTGAAA
>NW_010254290.1:0-4383 GCF_000690775.1 Eurypyga helias
AGGTGCCTTCCAACACAAACCATTTGAGGATTCTGTGAAAAAGATCAATATCCTGAAAATTCATAAGTTTAAGGGTTAATCCACTGAGAAACCAATGTCTCTAATCTCACCTGGCACTGTAATATCCCTTAAGACATAAACCTTTTGTTCACTATTGCATAGGAAAGATTTTATACAAAAGCTATATAATAAACAGACACTACACTTTACACTTCCCTACAGTCACATATTCCTATCTGCCAGTGACAGCTTTGATAGACCCGTTCCATGAGACACTATCGTTTGGACCCAGTGTAATTTTAGGAACCAACAGCAAGAACTACAAGTCCCACAGTATGTCAAGCAACTCTACTGCATCCAAAAAAAGAACAAAAAGGAAAATGCTATGCCAAGAGGAATTTACACCACCTAAAATTAGTTATCTAACTTAGGAGCCCAAGGTGTGAGTATGCAGAGCTCCCTACACAGCCAACGGACATTCTGGGTGCCACAGCTC
This sequence comes from Eurypyga helias, assembly GCF_000690775.1. Lineage (NCBI taxonomy): Eukaryota > Metazoa > Chordata > Aves > Eurypygiformes > Eurypygidae > Eurypyga > Eurypyga helias. The sequence continues at coordinate 497 of NW_010254290.1, forward strand.
TTTATTAACTAGGGAGAAAGCCGCAGCTCCTGATGTAGGCATCCAAGTCAAGCGACTACACGTGGAATAGCACAGACACGTTTTGCAGGACCCCATTTTGCCTTACTTAACACAGACTACTGCGTCATTCTTTTGTGATCATCTACTCACCATACTCCTCTGGAATCTGCATGCCAAAGAGACCCAAGTCCTTCAGTCCTTTCAAAGTCTCAGCTGGGATTTTTGCATCTTGATCAATCTTCTTAGAGTCCACTACAAACAGAGAAGCCTTAATTTAAAACCGTGTTTCTTAGTGCAGGAAACAGTGGCAGTGTTCTCAAATCAGAGCCAAGGTCACCGTGTGGAGGTGTTAGCAGCAGGATGACCTCCAACCAAACCACCAGTCCCAGCGCCCAGACCTGCAGAACTGAAGTCAGTTACAGAAAAAGGGGCTGCTGAAGCATCACACCCCCCACCGTAACCTTCCTCTTGTGTTCCGAAGTGTCAGCAAAGACACGGTGCTGGTGCACCAGCTACAGACACACCCCTCATCTCTTACTGCACAGGAATTACTCTTTCCAGCTCCAGCTTGACCGTATTGACTGTCCCCCTGCCCTCCTCCCCTTGGGGTAGAACAGTCCCAAACCCCTGACTGGCTCCGTACGACCAACACTGCAGTGGGGGGCTGGGGGCCGCTGCCTGCAGCCCCAACCCATCCTCCCTGCAAAGTGACAGAGGGTGGGGGTTACCCTTTGGATGACAATCACACAGACAAGTCCTGAGCAGGGCAGCGGGAAGGCCCAATTCTGTTGCTGGAGAACAACGCTCCACTGAAGTAGCCTGCCTTATTACACCATCAAAGTCACGATACAGACCCAACTGGAAGGTGCCAAGAATACTGATTGTGGCTGTAAAGTCACCACATTTATAGGAAAATTACTTGGAAGCTGGAAAAAATTTGGGGTTCATTTCATTTTCTCAAACTTTTCTATGTGCACAAGTTGTGTGCATGCATGTTGGCAGACTCCATGTCTGGAGCAAGCAAAGTATTTCCAAGATTTTCTATCTGAACTCTGTCTGGGTCATGATTAAAAAAAGTACTTAAATAGGTTAATTGCAAAAAACTTGCTCTTATGCGTTACTGAGATTCCTGGGGGGATTAGGAGAGCAGCTCTGCCCTGCGACAGTGAAAACTAACAAGAACCCTATGAAGCGGCTCAGGAAGGCTGCAAGCTGCAGCGAAAGGAACGCAAAAAGAAGTAACTGCAAAAGCAGTGGTGCCTTCCTAAAGAAACCCGTTACATGATGATGTCACTTCTGCATGAAACGTAATAGGGGGAGGCAGCTAAAGGCTCTGCTGCTTGTCTAGGAGAAATTATGCAGAAAGCGAGCTAATTTTAATGGGACTTCTTGTTCCCCACACTGATTTTTTAGCTACATAGTGTCTGACACTTATCTGATTTGCCATCAGCTGTTCTGGGGAGACAGAGGTGGGTTTTGACCTTTTCCCCCATTATGGCCATGCAGACCTATCTGTGGTGTCTGCCCAATCTCGTATCGGCTCTGCCGAGACGAACTTCACGCCCAGCGCCAATCCGACCAAGTCTCCAGCTGTTCAGGGCTGCTCTTCTAACCCATTTTTACCACCCCCTGCGTAACCAAACAGCAAGACTTGTGAATTCAAACAAAGAGAAGCAATTTCTACCTCCAGCTGAGACTTGACGTTTTTATTTCTCCCTCAAGTATCGGGTTTTTTACTCAATACATGATGTTCCCCAACAGAGCAATGAGTCAAAAGATGTAATCTGCAGAAGTTCTTAATTTACTGTTAGTGAGCAACGTTACAGTTTTACAGTTAAAATTACCTGCATTTCATAAATTGTGGTCCATGGCAATCACAGACTTCTTCAAACTCCTGCAGAGTTTGGCAACCCAGAGCTAGTATCTTTGTCAGCAGAAAAAAAATTAACTGTCTCAGACAGCGCTGTCTGTAAAAACCCATTTTCTGCAATTGCTCTAGAATTGGCTCATCTATTGCACCAGTAACAGAAGAAACACCCTGCAACCCCATCCGGAATGCATACGGCTGGCATGACTTTTACCAAAAAGAGTTGTTACTCTGATGCTGAAGAATCCCAAATGCTTTTCATTTTTCATTGCTTCTCCATGAGCTGTCGTTTATGAATATCTCTGCTGAATTTTGCTAAAACCAGTTTAGTACAGCAGGACAGCTGAAAAGTTTCGGGAAAAATTCAGAGTATACGAAGTGGTAACTGGCACTAACAGAGCTTAAACCAATTTCAAATCCTACCTGTACTCTAGAATTCTTTTACTTCCTGTTTTTTTCTGGTTTGGAGATTCATGTCTTCTCATCAGCATCCAAATACTCCATATCAAAAAGCCATAAAGGCAGGTGCCTAAAGCACCAGCAGCACTACATGACTAGCAATAAATGCATAAAGTAACTCAAGTAGTTTAAGTATAATAATCTTGTTCAATCACTGCAGTTAAATTATTTTGTAATCACTAAGTCACTGGCGTGAATAAGAACCTAGAAACTGTACCTTCTTCACTGAAGAATTTTTCTACAGGTCCTACAAACTGGTTGATCTCCTGCAGTTCTTCATTGCTAATTTCTGGATAAGGGAAAACTTCTTCCTAAAAGAAGAGGCAGATTTTTAGTTTTTTTTAAAAGCGTGATTCATGCAACTGAAATAAAAAGTCAAGAAGCTATGCCTTTCATACACCTGGCTCTAAGAAACTGTGAAAATTAAGAATTGTGGAAAATGTTCAGAAACAGCCTTCTCTGATGAAATCCACAGGACTCAGCTTTACTACCTGCCAAAAACAAATCGTGTTACCTGAAAAACAGAAACACTGGGGAGAAATAAATTTTAAGAACTATAAGAATGCAAAAATCCTTCATCAAACATGAGTTTTGGCAATATAACCCCACTGGGATTAAAACCAAAACTAGTTAATTTGTATCAGAATTGATTTACTGTTACAGCGTTTTCAAGCTCAGCCCATAAATGCTGTCCCTTGGAAAAAGACAGCAGCACATTCCACCTGTTGAATGTCACAAGTACAAAGGTTACAGAGTTCCCTGCTGCTCCTTATCATCACCCTGGTATTTTGGTCATGAACTGGCAGCAGCATGACCTGACAGACTTGAATAAATAATAAACATCCAAGCAACTAACACAGGAATTGAAAGACCATACGAGAAGTACGCTTCTCATTTTTATCATCTTTTCCCTTTTAAATAAAACGGCTACCTCTGCTCAAACAAAACTGTTCATGACAGTCTAAAGAATCTTGCCAGTTCCAAAAATTCAGGATCCAGTAAATGCTACAGTATTTCAGAAAACTGTGGTGCTGGAGCCTGAGAGGGGGAAAACCAAGGCATGTATGAACAGGGGTTCAGCGTGATGGAGTCTGTCGTAGCGCGTTACTTGACAAGGTCTGTTCTGGGAGCCTTCGCTGTCCCACTCGTTTCAGCAGATTTGTGTTACTCCTTCTTTCAATTTATTTAAGCCTGTAATCTCTGAAGAGCACATACCCCGAACCCTGGACTAACAAGTACTGTTTTAATACAGTGTTACATCTGAAACTTCTAACCTACTTGTCCAGTGGCATCTCCAGCCCCAGCGAGGGCTCCAATCTTCCCTATAAAAAATCGTAAGCAAAAGTTTACGTGAAGTCTTGCCCTTGAAGCAAAGAGAAGACACCCTGACACAGGTTTTGTGGAACGCAGCTGTCCAGGGCCCGGAGCCCAGCGTCAGCAGACACCTGTGTTTCCGCAGGGAATTTGCTTGCAAGCCCAGGCGACTGTGGTTCAGCGCCTCCCTCCAGGTGCCGGTGGCTCCGGAGCGCACGGAAGAGCAGGCCGGGTGCTCGCCCCCGCT
>NW_010254291.1:0-442 GCF_000690775.1 Eurypyga helias
AATAAAAAATGGCACATTCAAGATTTCATTTATTTATTTAGTTACTTATTTTCTCTGTGGAAAAAATGAAGCCCATAGGAACTAATAATTGAAAATAATCTTTCAGTTATTTTACCTGTCCATCTTCTCTTTTGATCATATTTTTCAAAGGAAGAAAAGGGGAATAGGGGCCTCCAACTGCAAAGGGATGTTTACAGTTTGAATGCAAATGTTTGCAAAAAGAATGTATTTTTGAAAATAGAAAATTTTGATTTTTTTTCATAATTGTTTTAGGAAAACTTATTAATATCTCAATTTTGACAGATGAAACTTCTCATAACTTCTTTAGGAAGCCCTTTGTGCTGTGACTAGTTATGCACATGATGCCTAGATAATCTATGGATTTTTTGGGAAGAGTTAAATGCTAAAGATGGTAACATATTGTTTAGGTCAGGACATTCCT
>NW_010254291.1:456-10194 GCF_000690775.1 Eurypyga helias
TTTTTAGAATTTAAAAATGTAAATGTTTTTGTGGTCCATCCTAACCCCTCGTTGCCTAAAGTCTGTGCATTGACTGTAAGTTTTCTCATGGTTTCAGTGTCAGCATCCTCTTCCCCCATTTCTTTCTGGCATAAAGACAAAACACACATTAGACGCTTTTTCTTCCTGAGCACAGCACAGAGCTGCTGTAAGTCTTGCGAGGTTACCATAATGACACATAATTGCTGTCCTTCAGTTTCGAGGTTTACCCTGTCTCAAGAGTAATGGCACTGACAGGAGAGGGTTATAGTGTAAAAAAGCCAAACCATGACCATGTGGTGAACTATTTTAAGAAAATTTATTTATTCACTGGTACCTTAGAGGAGGGCATAATATTCTGACCCCATTGTCTTTTCAACTGATTCCAGAAGGACACAACTTTCCCCTGTAGAAATTGACCTTGTACCAGTGACATCAATGGAAACATTGCCATCAACGTTATCGGGAATTAGATCAGATGCACAGTTTGCAGCAATCATGTGATAGCTGTAGGTAATGTAATTTTTCTTATCACATCAGTGGTTTCTGGAGTAAAGTAAGACATGTTAAGACTTCACTTTAATTCTTGCAATGGATATGGTAAGCCAGTATTGAAATATGATAATAATTTTGTTCCTTTAAGAAAGTCTATTCAGTGATTTTTTTGAACTTAATTGGACTAGTAGAAAACACTCTAGCAGAGCTGGTAGCAATCAATGCAATTAAAAATGAAACTGTGCATAAAAATGGCTGAATACATTAATGTAAATTGCTGTTTTTTCTTGGTCATAATCTTCAAATGGCACAAAGCTAAACATGCTTTGATAAAACAGTTTAAGCAGGAAACTAAGAAATGTCTTTTTTTGGGTATTTGAGATTTGAACAAATCAGTGAATTCTGAACTAAAGCAAAACCTATGTCTGTCACTGAGTTTCAGGCCAACATCTGGACTGCAAGCTGCTGTGCAACATAAGTGGCCTCACTTCTGTAGGTATTGAGCAAAAACTGTGCCATATTCTAGTACTGGAACCCAAGTGCTGTAACCTAAATTTGAAGAATATTTCAGCCGGAGGTAGATGTATTTTATTTATCATTTCACTAACGATCTTGACTGTTTTCACAGGCAAGTACTTTTATTTTCAATACCCAGGTCCTACAAGCTTGTACTTTTACATAAAATCTGCCACACATACTCTTGTTTCTGGGTTGTTATGTGGCAATTCTCACTTATCCATAAGCCTATACTGGAGTATAAATACAAACTGTTCTGTGTTACTGACCAATACAAGCGTTCAGATTCAAAGGATTTTATGTCCTATTTTTTATCCTGTTGCATTCATCAGGCTAAGTCAGTTAGCAAACTGCTCATAATATTTGAACTGTACTACTAGAAATTTCTACAAGGAGAGTTTTTCAAGTTAGTGCAACTATAGTTTATCACTTCTCAGGAAAGATGGTAAAAATGAAAAAATAAAGTTAATAAAAATTATTATGCTGACATAAATTTTAAAATAATCATCCTTCAAACAAGAAATGAAAGGAAAATCTTTTGAAAGCTATATTTCTCCTTTCATCTTAAAATCTCTTATCCCTGGACTAGGAAGGTTCTGTAGTTTGGATAGGAGTGACAATACGTTATTTGGGTAAACAAAAATGTTTTCAACGTGTAGTCTTTCAAAATTTTATTTTGAAAGTAGAAAATTGTATTTTTTTCCAGTATATGTGCCTGCTTTCTGCCACAGTGTTTTCTACTCTTTTGCACTTGAAAATGATAAATTTTGAGAGAAGGGGAAAACCAGTCATGTTTTCAGACTTTCTCGGAGAATACTTTAGTATAGTATACTACTATTGTCCTCCTGCTATCAGACAAACTTTTATAAAAATAAAATATTTAACTTCCACTGTCCAGAAAGAATTGATTAGTATTTTTCAGGCACTCTTCTCTTTTTGGTCCTTACAGGTGCAGGTATGGTGAGGTAATTGTGTTCATTTTAGAAATGGTTTCACAGTGGAAAAGAGGAGCTGCATTAGCAGTATTTATGTTGGGAAGACTGACAATATGGTAGGGAACACACAGAAAAATCCCAGTTTTAAAAGTGAATGAACAAGTTCTCCCACTGTTGGGTGAAAAATAATTGAGTCTTGATATCCTTTTCATGGGCAATATATATTTCTTACTATTTTGATAAAGTTAATCCTTCATTTACTCACTAGTCTGCTTACTAGTCTGTGTACTGTCATACAGCAGAAATATTTCCAGATTTCAGATGAAGATGCTGAAATTTTAATGAAATCTTGCATTACTTAGAGTACATTACTTTTGCCAAATGCACTGTTGAACATTTACAAGTATACTATGAAGTACTATCACAACAAAATTATACTTGTCAAACAAATGAATAAAGTGCATTTTAAGATGCATTACTCTGTTTTTAATTGTATTTGTACACTTACTTACTACATGAAGTCATAAAACACAGTAATCTGTGATGGAACTTCAAGCCACTGAGAATTACTATATTATTACTGTACATATTTTATGAGATTTTTTTTTTTTTTAAATAACTATTGAAGACTTTGGTAATATCAGGGCAAATTCATTAATGTCTAAGTTTGTTTTAGACTACAATTTAGTTTTGTTCTGATCATGGTCAAAAAGTCAGGTTCTACATTTTGTCATATTTGGTAATTCATCTTCATCAATTTAATATTATGGATCTCTAATGTCTCTTGCAATATCATTGCAATAATGAGTGTATGTGACCACGAGTAACGAAGGAAGAGTATTTGATACTAACAGTGTCAGTTGGAAGGAAAGATCTGGTTTGCAAGGTTATTACTTTATGCTTTAAATTTTATTGTCATGAACCCTTGTAATTATAAAATAGGATGCTAGAAATTATTCAGCATAAAGCCTGAGTCAAATTCTCTCTGCTTGACATGAGCAATTTTGTTGATTTTAAGTATGATTATTGTGAGCATATATGAAAATGAAATTAATTTCTTAAAGAACTGGGAGAAAATAGAAAAAAATTAACAAACAGTTGAATATTCTTGTTCAAAGAATATGGTTTATTTACTTAATTTAAATATGGAAGGAGGATATTTGGTTTCTTGTATACATATGATTAAAGAATGTTGCCCAGATTTTAAAAGTCTCTCTTGACAGCAATTCCTCCATCAGAACAGTGTGTAGATTGAATATAACTAATTCAATAAAAATATAAGATTTGAAATTTTATGTGAATGTTTGAAATACACAGAATTAAATCATCACCAGTACAAAATGAATTAATTGAAACTATATGGTTCTAGTATAAAAATCTACAAGTATCCTGAATGGGACAATAACTAACAACAGGAAAATAATGCCTTGGCTAAATGTTCAGCTTCAGAGCTCTTAACCAGCTTTTGGCCCATGGTACTTTCACTCCCTAAATAGTACTTTTGTTTAAAATGTTTGAATTTTCATGTTAGGAATCCAGTGCAGCCCATTTACCATATGTATTCAAAAGTTCCCTTGTATAGGGCAGAACATAAAATAGGTAGTTTCATATCTATGAAATGGCACATTGCTCTGTGCGATGTAAACAACAGATGATTGTGAGAAGCTAATTGTGATCCATAGTGATGCTGTTCTTACTAGCCAGAGACAAGCATATTCATTAACCTTGACAAAGTACTTCTAATGACATCTTGAATTTGTCTGCCAATATGGGCTACAATTATCAAATCAATTGGCTTTGCAGAAAATCAGTTCCTATTCTTCTACATGGCTTTTTTCTGTTGGCACTACCTGTGCAGTTTTGGTCTTGCCAAACCCTTCTTTGATGTGGGAGCTCCCTACATTTTATTAAGAAGCCAGTATTTTCAGAAATATGGCTTGAAAACAAGGATCTCAAAATAAAGGAAACATTATTACAAAATAAAAAACTAAGTTCAATATTCACATGCGCAATTCCTAACGTCAGTTGTTATTTTGCATAGTTGATTTCTGCATATGAATAGTGAAAACTTCATTCATGACTGGGAAAATAAAGAGGTTGAAGAGACATGATTTTTCCCTCCTAAACAGACCAATTACAGTTGTTTCTTAGAAAGATAATTTTATACATTTATGACAGGATATACAGGTCTGCAGTTAATTAAATGTGTTACTATAGATATGCACATATTTATTACGAATTACATTCTTCACATACTTTACATGTAAACTAATTAATAGACAATGAAAGTGAATAATAATTATAACTGTCTTATAGCAATAGATAGTGCTGCAGTTTTCATGGAAATTAGCTGTTATCTCAGAAAGTCACTATTCAAGTTACATGCTGCTGTAAACTTTCATCCTTGCTTAAGAACGGTTGTAATATGTTTATTTAATCTCTATCTAGTTCACTGTGGAATATTTAAAATCATGTTTGTCATACAATATTGAGAAGGCAATCATAAAACATGTCCTCGTTTATTTAGTCATTGTTGTTAGAGAAAGTTCAGCTGGGGTAATAGAATTATTTTATTATGTTCTGTAAGTGCCAACCTCAGGTTCATGGCTTTATTACATTTGTGTTTGAGTAGCATAATTTTTACTTCCTGATTAATCTTTGGATAAATTTAAAAAAGGCATGTCATACTCATATTGAAATTTTTTAACTTCTCGACTACTGTCAGCAGCCTGCCTACCCTTCATGGTGTTCAGTCAGCATTTTCAGATTCAGCACTTTCTGTCATTGATTGCTAGAAGACACTTCTTTCCCAGTTACTGAGTCAGACATATCAGGGAGAGACAGGCAGACTGTAGAAGAAAATTTGATCAAGCAAAAGTAATTCAGAACTAGAATTCAATGCTGAAATCTGCTAAAAAGCATATAAAATTTCCAAATATTTCTTAGTTGATAGGGGGTATTTAATGCAAAAATTTAAATGAAAGTACTCTAAAGCACACCTGTTTAGGAATGATCACACAGTGTACAAAACAAAACAGTGAATCATAGGGGCTGGATTTATTGTCATTATATTAAAAATTGCCTTTGATATTACCATATTGTAACTAAGCATAGCAGCAGTGAATTTGATACACAGTGAGTACTCTTCTCACTGATGATTCAATAACATGTAGGGGCTTTTAATGAATGGGTTAGTGAACTCCATCAAGGTTCTACCAGAAGCATGTTTCATGAATCCAGTGGTATAACAGTGCAATAGTTAACATAGAAATTTACAAAAGGACCTGTGATAAAACTGCTTTCTCATTCTAAAAGAACTATTTCATTGAAAAGATGAGTTCATAAAATCATAGAACAGTTCGGGTTGGAAGGGACCTTGAAGACCATCTAGTTACAATCCCCCTGCTATGGGCAGGGACACCTTCCACTAGACCAGGTTGCTCAAAGCCTCATCCAGCCTGGCCTTGAAGACATCCAGGGATGGGGCATCCACAGCTTCTCTGGGCAACCTGTTCCAGTGCTTCACCACCCTCTCTGTGAAGAATTTCTTCCTGATATCTAATCTAAACCTCCCCACTTTCAATTTAAAACCATTACCCCTTGTCCTGTCACTACAGACCCTTGTAAAAAGACCCCTCCCAGCTTCCTTGTAGGCCCCTTCAGGTACTGGAAGGCTGCAATAAGGTGTTCCTGGAACCTCCTCTTCTCCGGGCTGAACAAGCTCAGCTCTCTCAGCTTTTCATCAAAGGGGAGGTGCTCCAGCCCTCTGATCATCTTCGTGGCCCTCCTCTGGACTTGCTCCAAGTGGTCAATATCCTTCTGATATTGAGGGTTCCACAGCTGGACGCAGTACTCCAGGTGGAGTCTCACCAGAGCAGAGTACAGGGACAGAATCACCTCCCTCGACCTGCTGGCCACACTTCTCCTGATGCAGCCCAGAATACGGTTGGATTTCTGGGCTGCCAGCGCACACTGCCGGCTGATGTTCAAGTTTTTGTCTATCAGTACCCCCAAGTCCCTCGGAGCTGCTCTCTATCCACTCTCCACCCAGCCTGTACTTGTGCTTGGGATTGCCCCAACCCAGGTGCAGGACCTTGCACTTGGCCTTGTTGAACTCCATGAGGTTGGCAGTGGCCCACCTCTCCAGCCTGTCCAGGTCCCTCTGGATGGCATCCCTTCCCTCCAGCGTGTCGACCGCACCACACAGCTTGGTGTCATCAGCAAACTTGCTGAGCGTGCACTCAATGCCATCATCCATGTCACTGACAAAGATGTGAAACAGTACAAGTCCCAGCACTGGCCTCTGAGGAATGTTGCTCATCCCCAATCTCCACTCGGACATTGAGCCATTGACTACCACTCTCGGAATGCGACTATCCAGCCAGTTCTATATCTATTGAGTGGTCCATCCATCAAATCCATGCCTCTCCAGTTTTGAGACAAGGATGTCATGTGGGACAGTATCGAAGGCTTTGCACAAGTCCAAGTAGATGACATCTGTTGCCCGTCCTCTATCCACCAAGGTCGTGACCCCATTGTAGAAGGTCACCATATTCATCAGGCACAATCTGCCCTTGGTGAAGCCATGTTGGCTGTCACCCTCATTCTCCATGTGCCTCAGCATGGTTTCCAGGAGGATCTGCTTCATGGTCTACAACTAACTCCCCAGTGAAAGGGAGAGGGAAAGAAAAGAAGAGACAATGATCACTGTAGCTATATTCATAGTGCTGTGCTACTACAGATCTTTGCTTCCAACTAAAGGTTTGGTTCACTATTTTCAGAGCAACTTTAGAAACGTCAGTGAAGGCTTCCTGCAGTTTTTTTCACTCCAAATATCTATTTCTCATCTGACCACTAGCAGCATAATCTTCTGTTCTGCAAACACCATACTTAACTAATCATTGGAATATATTTTTTTCTGAGGGAAACCAAAAATTAATTTAAATTCTAAAAACTTAATAAACTTTGCAGGAATCCACAAAATTGTGAATATTTTTTTCCCCCTCAAACATATGTTGGGAAGAAGAAATTTCTCAGTCCTCTCTAATATGTACAAGTAAATTGTATTCTGATTAAGAAGTAAAAAGTATTCTGATTTCTCAGTCCAAAAGTTTTTCTTAAGTGCAAGAACAGTGTATCATATTCTTTAAAGCCATTGACCAACCTTTCTGTGTCTATTAACAAAAAGGAAAGCATTGAGCAGGCAAGACTTAAAAGCAATTTACTTTTCTGTGAAATTTAGGAAATACTGGACTTTTCTGATTTAGTAGGCAAACAGTGGTGTTAAATTTTTGAAAGCTATTTTTGTTGTTATATTTTCTATCTATCCAAGATCAAACTAGAATTCTTTATTGTTCTAAATATTTCTGTAATATCTTGGGATCATAAGGTAAGAACTTTTAGTTTTTTTGGAAAAAAAAGTCATCATGGCTGATTATTCAGATATGCTTAAATGCCTGTAGATACAGGTTTGTTGACTGTAGGTAGACTGACAATTAACATTAAAATAATACTTTCACTTTTTAAATAGCTTTCAGCATATATATACATGTAGATCTACCATAGAATGTGTATTTGTCTTGTTTTATGTTAGCAATATCATTCCCAATTATTTTAAAAATGTCCGTTACAAGATGTTTCCAAAAGACTTTGAAATGTGTTATTCATCTTCAAGGCAGTGTCTTCATAGACATGTTCAAGTTAATATTTTGGAAACTGCATACAGAGAAAAGATTAACTTTTTGTGCTCTTTTAACAGTTCATGTTACTTATCACCACCACTAAAAGAAAAGTTGATGGTTGATGTAAACAGAAAAAGAAGAGTTTGGTATTGTTTTAAGGGATAGGCAAGAAGAAGTTGGGTTAAATTGCCAGATTCTTTATCTTTCAAATACATAATATGTGCCAGATTCTGCATGAATGCAAGGTTTTATCATCACTGAATACTTTTCAGGAGCAGGATTTAGGATTACAGAGGGTCAGATTCTACAGTCTGTCTGATTTGTTCTTGGTGCTTTCCTGATTCTATGTAACATAGTTACTATCCATGTACATTAACATTAATGTTCCTAGGACCTGTTCTGATTTACATTTACTTAATCTATACTGATAGTTAGATGCAGTGAAGTACACTCATCAACCGCTATAATCTTGTCACGTAGCCAAGTGTGATACAGAGGTCCATTTGGCAGCAGAGTATATTTGAGATGCAAAGTTGTTAAGGGGAAAAAAAGCAAAACAGAAAAAAACCCTCACCGTAATACAAAATCACTTTTTATAAGCACATTTGCATTAAAATGAACAATAAACTCAAACCACAATAGGCACAAAATGCAACAAAATACTCAACAACAAAATCAATAAAAACAAACAAGCTAAGCAACAAAATGAGTAAACAACAATTAGAGCATTTAACAAGCAGGGATAGATAGTCTGAGTTTCTAGGCTTTATATTAGGCAATGATAATTTGAGCTTTAGAATTCTTTCATCTTCCTGCCACTTCCAATCTTACTGTCAAATTGTACATGACATTAAAATTTTTCTTTTGAGATAGCACTCCCAATGTGAATTTTTAAAAATAAAATAATGAATAACCTTATTTTAGCTCTTTGATTATTTTTCTTTCCAAGTTGATGGTCCAAAATCGTCCACCTAGTCGATCTAGATGATTTCAGATGATCGATCATTGCCCAAACCTCTACTCAATCTCCTGTTCAAATCAACTCATTAACTTTATTGTACCTTGCCCTCCGTATCAAATGTAATGCACCTTTTTAAAAATCTTTATTGTTTGAAGGAAAGCAAACAGTATAGCGCAGTATTTTCCAAATGTATAGAACTGGGACACACTGTTCTTTGAGATTAAACCTGAAATATAAACCTGGTCTTTCTGAGTGGCCCTAACCATGGACAACAACCCTAGCAGCACTAGTTGCTGGTCTTGGGTCACAGAATCCTGTCCCTCCACTTCATAGAGCTGTACGGTCCTGCCAGTTTCTTCACACTGTCTGCTAAGAGCAGATTTGCAGAGTACATAAGTCTCCACTGCCTTCTAGAATATTTTTACTTAAATGTGATTTGGCACAAGATTTGACAGTCAATGGTGTAAAAGATTTATCTTTCTGCTTCCTGCTTGTGCTCAAAACTTCATATTTACATCAGTGCATATCCAGAAGGATATCCTGATTCCTGTTTTCTGAGAGGTTCATTTCCAATGTAATAAAAAGAAGACTCAGAATATTACATTTAATAATTTCAGATTTATGATGATGCATTCTATCTAATATTTCATCCCTGTAGGTCTGATATTAGGAACTGGAGGTAAAAGGTACAGTTTTGATGAAGACCTCAACAATTTTGTTGATATAATTAGATTTTATTGCAGTTGCAATAAATTAGTAATAGTATTTTTGGCAAATGTAAACCAGTAAATGAGTAAAATCAATATCATAATGATTTTTTTAGATTCTGAATTCGTTTTAGAACAAAGCAGTTACTTTGAAATAAAGATTATAGGTCAAGTGTTAAATTGTAAATGATAAAGCTGATAAACATATACTATAGTACTTTTCTTTCTCTCGGAACCATTGTACCATAACACACTTCGTTTTGTAGGGTTAAATCAATGATGTAATTTATCTTTTACACACGCAATAGTCTGGAATATTCAAAATGCAAGGTTGTCAGATATTTCAGATATTTCTATATATATCTATATATGAACATTCAACCTTATATATATATGAACTGATTATATATATATATATAACTTAT